>NW_008329127.1:165767-166557 GCF_000622305.1 Nannospalax galili | reverse complement strand
GCCTGGACCAAAGTATTCCCAGTTTTATATGACCACAGATGCCAACCCAGAATACTACATCCAGCCAAAAGGTCTATTATAGTCGAAGGGGAAAGAAAAATCTTCCATGACATAAATAGGCTGAAGGAATTCATGTCCACAAAACCAGCCCTTCAGAGAGTTCTGGAAGCAATACAAAGAGCTGAAGAAAGGAACGACTATACCCAAGGGGTTGCGGAAAGAAATTCAATGAAGGTATAACTGTGGAAAAGCACAGCTATATCAAGAATGTAAACAGAAATAAAAATGACAGGATTCAATACATATCTTTCATTAATAAAATTTAAGTAATAACAGACAGAACTCCGCAGTCAAAAGACACAGACTAGGTGAATGGATTAAGAAACAAAACCCATCTTTTTGTTGTCTGCAAGAAACTTATCTCACTTTAAAGGATAGTCATTATCTTAAGGTGAAAAGATGGAAAAAAATATACCAAGCGAATGGTACTAAGAAAAAGGCAGGCATTGTGATTCTAGTATCTGACAAAACAGACTTTAAACTAAAACTAATAAGAAGACATAAAGAGGGCCACTTCATTCTGATCAAAGGAAAAATAAACCAAGAAGATATTACAATAATGGACATATATTCACCAAACTCTGATACACTCAACTTCATAAAAAACATACTACAGGACTTTAAGACGCAGATTAATCCCAACTCAATAGTAGGGGACTTTAATACCCCACTGTCTCCATTAGATAGGTCAACAGGGCAGAGAGTTAACAGAGAGACATCTGAATTAAAC
>NW_008329127.1:164923-165533 GCF_000622305.1 Nannospalax galili | reverse complement strand
CTACATGAACACATGGAGATTAAACAACACACTCCTGAATGATGAATGGGTCAAAAGAGAAATTAAGAAAGAAAAGTATTCCTGGAACTAAACGAAAAGAACAAAACAATACAACAAAACCTCTGGGACACACTGAAAGCGGTCCTTAGAGGGAAGTTTACAGCTCTAAGTGCCTATGTCAAAAATCGGAAAGAACACAAACAAATGACTTAAAATTGCAGCTCAACACACTTGAAAAACAACAGCAAACGAAACCCAAACCCAGCAGACAAAAAGAAATAACAAAAATCAGGGCAGAAATTAATGAAATCGAAACAAAGAAAACATACAAAGAATCAACAATTCCAAGAGCTGGTTCTTTGAAAAGATAAACAAGATTGACACACCGCTAGCCCAGTTAACCAAAACAAAGAAAGAGTACCTCCACATCAACAAAATCAGAGAGATGAAAGGGGAAACATCACAACAAACACCAGAAAGATACATAATATTATAAGGGAATACTTTAAAAACCTATATATGCCAGGCGTGGTGGAGCACACCTTTAATCCCAGCACTTGGGAAGCAGAAGCAGGCAGATCTCTGTGAGTTCAAGGCCATCCTGGTCTAC
>NW_008329127.1:162945-164873 GCF_000622305.1 Nannospalax galili | reverse complement strand
TTTTTAAGAGTCCATATGTATAGCTAAAGGCTACATAACGAGAAACAATGCCAGATAGGAGATACATTCTTCTGAGTTGTTGGCCAGGGTGGCCCAAGAGACTCCCAGACAGTAACCCAGCATAAAACTGGAAAAATAAACAGCAGACTCCAATCTTATCTAAAGGAATACTGACCGCTGCTGCTAGATGAGGAACAGCTGACCTTCCTAAAAAAAGACCTCTAGATAGGCTGGCTACATTCACCAGATGGACAAGCAGTGGGCTGAAGTGCCAACCACACAGCAAACAGTAGCAGGGATATCAGAGTATGAGGGTTCTAGTGGGGGGAGGGAGGCTAAGGGAGGGTGCCATCTTGGAAGTGGGTATATAGTTGAACATCATTCTTAATAGAGAAAAACTGTAAGCATTCCCATTGAAATCAGGAACCAGACAAGGCTGTCCACTATCTCCATTTCTCTTTAACGTAGTGCTTGAAACTCTTGTAAGAGCAATAAGACAAGAGCAGGAAATTAAAGGAGTAATAATTGGGAAAAGAAGAGATCAAATTATCCTCTTTTGCAGATGATATTATATCTAAGAGATGCCAAAAATTCCCCCTGAAAACTCCTAGAAATTATTAACATGTTCAGTAAAGTGGCAGGTTACAAAATTAACCTAGAAAATCTACAGCCTTTCTATATACCAGTAACAAGCAATCAGAGAAAGAGTACATGGAAACACTCCCCTTCACAATAGCTGCAAAAAAATAAAATAAAATATCTCAGAATTAACTTGACCAAAGGCATTAAAGAGCTTTACAATGAAAATTTTAAATCCTTAAAGATTGAGGTAGACATCAGAAGATGGAAGGACCTCCCATGCTCATGGATAGGAAGAATTAATATTGTGAAAATGACCATCCTACCAAACGCCATTTATAGATTCAATGCAATGCCAATCAAAATCCCCATGAGACATTTTTCACAGAATTGGAAAAAACCCTCCTAAGATTCATATGGAAGCAAAAAACCTCGGACGCAAAAACAACTCTGAGCACTAAGAGCAATGCCGTGGAGATTACTATACCAGATTTTAAGCTGTATTACAGAGCTATAGTCATAAAAACAACATGGTACTGGCACAAAAACAGACCTATAGATCAATGGAACAAAATTGAAGACCCAAATATGAATACATCCAATTTCAGCCAAAGGGGCCAAGAACATTAACTGGAGGAAAGACAGCATGTTCAGCAAATGGTGCTGGCAAAACTGGATCTCCACTTGTAGAAGAATGAACCTAAACCCCTATCTTTCACCCTGCACAAAAGGCTTTTCCAAATGGATCAAAGACCTCAATGTAAAGCCTGAAACTCTGAAACTGTTAAAAGAAAACATTGGTAAAAACCTAAACGATATAGGTGTAAGAAAGGATTTTCTAAACCGACATCAATTGCTCAAGAAACAAGGTCAAGAATCAACAAATGGGACCTCATTAAACTAAAAAGATTCTGTACATCAAAGGTGGCAACCAGGGAAGTGAAGAGAAAACCCACAGAATGGGAGAAAATCTTCATCAGGGACACATCCGACCAAGGTTTAATATCCAGAATATACAATGAACTCAAAACACAGAGAATCAAAACAAGAAGTAACCCAATTAAAAGATGGGCTAAGGAGCTGAACAGAGAGTTCTCAAAAGAAGAAGTAAAGATGGCCATAAAGCATCTTAAAAGATGTTCAACCCAGCCAGGCATGGTGGCTCATGCCTTTAATCCCAGCACTTGGGAGGCAGAGGCAGGCGCATCTTTGTGAGTTCGAGGCCAGCCTGGTGTACATAGTGAGTTCCAGGACAGCTGGGGCTACAAGGAGACCCGGTCTCAAAAAGACAAAAAATAAAATAAAATAATGTATGATTATGGAGTGGATAAAAGCACTTGGTGCCCTTG
>NW_008329127.1:152346-162615 GCF_000622305.1 Nannospalax galili | reverse complement strand
AAAGAACTCATCCTATCGCAGAGACACTTGTACATCCATGTTGCTGCTCTTTTCACAATAGCTAAGAAATGGAAGCAACCTAAGCATCCCTCAGTTGATGAGTGGATAATGACTCCCTGGTTCATTTAATATGATGGAGTTTTACTCAGCAGTAAAGAAAGATGAAATCATGAAATTTGGAGGCAAATAGATGGAACTAGAAACTGTTATACTAAGTGAAGTAACATAGACTCAGAAAAAAAACTGACGTATGGTCTCCTTCATATGTGGATCCTAGAACAAAATTCTGGTAAGTGAGCATGTATCCAGACACAACTACAAGAACCAGGATAATGGAAAGGAACCAGGGAGGTTAAAGGCAAAGAAAGAACCTGAAAGAGAAAAACAGTAGGAAACAGGCCGTAATAAGGGAGATATGGATAAAAATTGGGTTAGTTTAAGGGAGGGGGGAGGGAAGGGTATACAAGGAATGAAGGAGCTCAAGAGAGGTAGGACCATAGGAGAAGGGTATTATTAAGGGAGAAAGGGGGAAAACAGGGACGCCTTAACTGGGGAAACCATAATGAAGGTGTTAGACAATGTGAGATAAATAATGCCTAGCTAGTTTTAAAAACCAGAGGGAACCATATTAGTACAACCACCTAATGACAAATTATACACACCAGATCAAGAAATATAAGTCTAGGTAAGGTTTATATGAGAACAATTGGTCTTTGCCCAAGATTTATCTACATGACACACAGTTATTAAAAGTACCAGACTGGTGCAACTAAACTTCTTGGATATATAACTGACATACTTTGAGGCCTATAATAATTTGGTCAGAGGGACATAAAGGACAGTTTTTGCTCCTTGCCCTCCTAGGTCGACTAGTTTCATGGGACTATGAGCATCTCCCAAAATGTCCTGTAATTGTGGTGGGCCAACTGTCCTCTTGATCAAGGAGGCCGAGGAGACCCCACCAGATGGACTTGAACCAGTGTCCAGTCTACAAAGAGGAGGGTCAACACAGAGGAATCATTTCCTCCACGCTTCCAAGCGAAGCTAGTTATGGTCAAGCAGGACCTTTGACTTATCTTCACACAGGCAGAACTGGTAAAAGAAAGGAGCCAGAGGCTACTCCCAAGCCCATGTGACCCCTCAGCAATAGATCCTCAAACAACCTTAAGAGTAAAAATAAATTGGTTTATTTGGGCCAACTATATGGCCCAAAAGGAAAGTATAACCAAAGATTAATGGGACCAATATAATTTTTTAAGAGTCCATATGTATAGCTAAAGGCTACATAACAAGAAACAATGCCAGATAGGAGATACATTCTTCTGAGTTGTTGGCCAGGGTGGCCCAAGAGACTCCCAGACAGTAACCCAGCATAAAACTGGAAAAATAAACAGCAGACTCCAATCTTATCTAAAGGAATACTGACCGCTGATTACTGCTAGATGAGGAACAGCTGACCTTCCTAAAACAAAGACCTATAGATAGGCTGCCTAGATCCACCAGTAGTGGGGAATGGCTGGGGTGCCGACAACAGTAGCAAGGATGATCGAGTATAAGGGCTCTAGTGGGCGGGGGTATAAGGGAGGGTGCCATCTTGGAAGTGGGTATATAGTTGAATAAGATGGTTTGGGATGTTCTGTGTGATATACACACACACACAAAAAAAAAATCAGCAAACTAAAAAAAATGTATTATATTTGAGGAGGAAGCATGGAAATTTACATCATGTCAATTAGTAGAGGTGATAAACATTACCACTGAAATCTACTCGATAACTTTATAGACATACACAGGCGCCAAGGATCTGAGTGCAACTGATTATGACTAGTAATAATCAGATACATACAGATTAGAGACGCATGCACCAACATCTCAGTGACAGTAGCAAAAACAGTCTTTCTGTAAGAAACAGTATATTTTAAAATGGAATGGAGATTTTTTTAAAGGTTAAAAACTCATCCAATTTGATGTCTTACAGGGCTTATACTGTGTCCAATATTGTATAACTGTATTAATTCAACAGCGAACCTAAAAATTTTGTAGCTACTTTTGAAAGAGATGTATCCTTGCTCTGGAGTGTGTTACTGAATATGTTAAAGCTGTAATGAAATGCTTCTTCTAATCATGTGGTTATTACATTTTTTAAAAATTTAAAAACTAATTCTTCAATGTATAAAAATTTGCTCCTTAATAATTAGCAAATGTGAAAAACATTACCACTGAAATCTATCTGATGATGTTCTATCCATGCTCAGATGCCAAGGAGCTCAGAAAGTAACCGACTGTGACTCGTAATAATCAGATATATAGAGATTAGAAATGCATGTGCAAACATCTTAGTGTCAATTGCATTAAAAATGGATTTTTCTGTATGAAATGGTGTATTTTAATAACAAAATGGAGATCTTTTTAAAGGTTAAAACCTCATATAACCTCATTTAATTTTATGTCTTATAGGGTTTATACTGAGTACAATATTGTGTAACTGTATTAATTCAACTGTAAACCTAAAAATTTACAACCAATTTTGAAAGAGATACATCTTAGCTCTGGAAATTGCTACTGAATATGTCAATGCTTCTTCTAATTATGTGGTTATTAAATAAATAATTTTTTGAAAATGGAAACGATAAAACCTCCCCCTCTATCTTTTGAGAGAGAGTCTCAGTATATAGACTTAGCTTAGCCCAGAGCTTGCTATATTATATAGACCAGGCTAGTCTCAAACTTGTAGCAATCCTCCTGCCTCTGAATACTGAATGCTGGGATTACAGGAATGAGCCACCACTCCTAGCTTAAACTTTTATTTACAGTAGAATTACAATTAGTAATTTTAGAAGAAATTATGAGTACTATGAACCCATTATTGGTAAATAACAGAAATAACTGTCAGGAAACACTTCTAGTGGGTGCAAGATGAGTAGGTGAAAATACAAAGAGAAACTTAGTGTATCTAAGTCTCAGAAAGTTTTCCCTACAGAACACTCGTTATCCTGAGGGAAAATATCAAACAAGAAATCAAGAAGATACTTTAGTGAGTGATCAAGATTAACATCAGCAACAATGAGGCACCCATATCATCTGCCTCCTAATATGATGCCCAATCACACACAGTTACTGATATTCTTGGCAGAATGGCACTAGGAAAAGCATTAGGAAACATGAGAAAATCCCAAACTGATGAAGTTTGCAAATAACTGACCAGTATTCTTCAGCAGTGCCAAGGTCATGAACTGCTCCAGACTAAAGGTAATAGAGGCAGACCTACTGCATATTCCTGGTTCTAGATCTAGCTTCATCCAGAAAAAAAAAATGCTATCAGTAGCAATTAATAAAATCTGAATAAACCAGGCATGGTGACATATGCCTTTAATCCCAGCAGATCCTGGCAGATCTCTGCGAGATCATGGCCAGTATGGCCTACACATCAAATTCCAGGACAGCTGGAGCTACAGGTAGATTCTCTCAAAAACAAAATCTGAATGGGTTTGCAGTAACGTGTTTACCAACATTTAATTTGCTGCTTTTGATCACTGTGCTACAGTTGCTCAAAATGCTAGTACTGGGAGAAGCTGAGATTCCTTTTTTTGCAACACTTTCGTAAGACTGAAATCATCTCAAAATATAAAGTTTTAATTTTTAATTACTGCAGTTAGTATAATGTAATTAACAATTGCTATAGTTTTACTATTTCTTACGTATGTTCGTGCATGAGTGTGTTAGGCATGCATGCCATGGTATATATGTGGAACTCAGGACAACTCTGTGGAGTCAGTTTTCTTTCCATGGGTTCTGATTGAACTTAGGTTGCCAGGCTTGCACAGTGGGGATCTTTAACCTGCTGAGCCAGGTCATTGGCCCATCAAAATAAATTTTTAAAATACAATTTCTGGCTGGGCATCGTGGTGCACACCTTTAGTCCCAGCACTTGGGAGGCAGAGGCAGGCAGATCTCTGTGAGTTCAAGGCCCACCTAGTCTACACGGTGAGTTCCAGGCCTGCTGGGGCTGCAGGGAGACCCTGTCTCAAAAAGAAAAAAGAAAAAAATTTCTGAACTTATTACCTATATGGTTACTGACAGAAAACTTGATTTTTTTCCATCTTATTTAATTCTATCAAAGTTATTATCTAAAGAAGCATATGTATGTGATGAATTTATAGTGTCTCTTCATAGTCAAGAGATTTTCCCATTGAATTTAAATAGGAAAGCCAACCTGATAATCCCAACAGACTGTTACCAGCATCTACATGTAATGAAAACACTGTACAAGGTTACATAATTAATATAGTCCTACTGTCATTGCCAACTAACAGAAAGTGTGACGTATTTCTCTGGTGTATCTGATTGTGTACATATCAATTAAAATCAACAAGTACTTATTGAATGCCAGGCACTGTTAGGCACCAGAGTTGTCAAGATGAATCTTACTTTTCCAACTTTGTTGTCTCAGTAATTAGCACAGAAGACTTAGTAATGTCTGCTGAATAAAGGAATGAACAAACTGACTTCCAATTCAGACTTTTTGACAGACTAACATTTTCTCAATGGAAGAGCAAATTACACACTACTTGCCAGTGGACCCCACATCACTCTTTTCTGACGATTTCCTACTATCTCCTTTTCCCCCATTACATACAGGCGTTCCACACGTATGTCACCCTCTCCCACATTACTGAGTTTGGCTTTTTTTCTGTTCTATTTGGCACTACCTAAATGACAGATTCACCCAGTGTCTTCTCTTCCTGTTGCTGTGATTAAAAAGCCCTGACAAAAGCAACTAGAGTGAGGCAGGGTTGATTTGCTCACAATTCCAGGCTACAGCCTGCATTGTGGGGGATGTCAAGGCAGCAGGACTGTGAAGCAGCTGGTCACATCCACAGTTCAGAGCTAGTCACATTCCATCAAGAGCGAAGAGCAATGAACTAATGAACTAGCTAGTACTCAGCCTTTCCCATATTTCCCAATCATACCATCCAGGCTCCCCTCCCAGGGGAACAGAGCAGCTCACAGAGAGCTTGTCTTCCCACCTCAACTAACATAAATCAAGGTAATTCCCCACAGACAAAACCTAAACAGCCCACCACGGCAAGTGTTATGCACCTCATGCAGCCCTGAAACTCCTTCCCACCCAGTCACTTTCAACACGTGGATTACCCTGCTGTAACACTGTACTGAGAAGACGACCCTGGCTATAAATTCCTCAAATTTTCTTTCAGATATCCTTAAAATTCCAAGTCAATGATTCATAATGCAGCAATCTATTCAAATAATTAAGGACCATATTCTCTACTATATAGAACAGAACACTTCACAGTCAGGCTGATCATCCATCGTACACTGACAATTACCCTCTATCCTGGACAAAGCAAACTGCTTTATAAAGCATTAGCTCTCTAGGGATTTAGACTAATTCTTTTTTTAACTTAAGAAAAGCCTTTTTCACTTTCTCTGTGCTTGTGCCTTCAACAATTTTACAACAATTTTCTGCTCTTCAATAAGGAAAGCATGCTTGATCCTGTCACGGACACATTTAGCACACATCAAACCACCATAGGTTCTGCTGATTTTTTTTTTGTTTTGGACAATCTCATAAGGATTTTAGATCTCACAGCACAAACCCCTTTAAGTCTGTGTGGTATAAAGCACACACGGGTTTCGGTGCTTTCCCACCTTTCTTGGTATAAAGGTAAACAACCCTGTAATCGGGGGTTCAGGACAGCCTAGTTCTGATAGAGGCTGTATTGTAGGAAAACCTGGATTATTCTGACTGCCTCCAAACACCATACCTGGAAGAGCAGGAGACTAATTTTTAACTGTGGTATATACTACACTGCTTAAAAGCCTATATTCAGGGCTGGGGAGACAGCTCAGTCAGTAAACTGCTGGCCTTGCAAGCATAAGGACCCGAGTTCTTTCCTCAAAACCCATATGGGTTTTTTTCTTGGGTGGGGTGGGAGGGGCAGCTGGCCATGATGGTGGCTGCTTATAATCCCAGCACTGGGCAGGTGGAAACAGAATACCACCTAAGTTATACTGACTTTCACGTGTGCACACACATGCACGCACAGCTGTGATGCAGAGAAAAGCTAGATGGCTTGCTACTTCTAGGGGAAGGCTTCATGGCAAACACATCAACTCTGGTCCATCTGGCCCCACTACAGCAGCAGCCAGCCATGCCCACACCCCAGCCCAGCAGCAGTCCTGTTCTTGCTCCTGAAGCAGCTAGTGTGGGAGCCAGGGCAGGCAATTTATTGTGTCCAATTTACCTGTTTTTTCTTTTGCTGCTTTTTCGGTATCCTGTCTAAGAAAACTGTATCTTAATATTAATCTGCTTGTCAACAGAAATGGATTGGAAAATAAATGAATGGTATAAAATTAAGATTCGAAGAGTGTTTTCCTAGCAACACAGTCCTGAGCTTGATCGCCACACCACATAACCTGTGTATGGTGGTGCACGTCTGAAATCCTAGCACTCAGGTGATAGTGGCAGGAGGATCAGGAAGTTCAAGGTTATCTTCTGCTAGACAAGAGATGGCCCTAGCCTGTGCTACACAAGACCCTGTCTCAAAAATAAAAAAACAAACTGGATACTCTTAATTCAGAATCCGTTTTCTTAAAATAAAAAAAAAAAAACATAAACACACGTAATAAAATACCCACTAGTAAATACAATAGTAATGTATCTGCCCAAAAAATCTCAATGGATTTTGTACTGACAAGTGAAAAGCAGAAGTCTTCAAGGGAAAGTAGTAAATGATTTCGAACCATTATATTAATGCGAAATTTGGTATTTTAAATTTTTACCTATAAAATTATAATATTGTCAAACAAAAATTTAAGTATAACTTTCTTCTTTAAAGGACAATACTTACCTGCTAAGTAATTCTAGTCCAGCAGAGTACTTTGGCAAATATGCAACAGTTCTGCCAAAACAAACATTTAATTAAAATTACTTTCAATTTTAAAAAAAGTTACATGGGGGCTGGAGAAATGGTCCAGAGGTTAACAGCATTGGCTGTTCTTCCAGAGGGCCAGGGTTTGATTCCCAGCACCCACATAGCACCTAACAACCATCCTTAACTCCAGTATCAGGGATCTTCTGACCTTCATGGGCATTGATGCATATGGTAAACTTACACAGATGCAGAAAAAACACTCATACACATGAAACTAAAATTTTTTTAAAAATTTTATTTATTATTTTTATTTTATGTGTATGAGAGTACTGCCTGCATGTATGTAAGTGCACCTGTGTCGTGCAATGCCCACAGAGGTCAGAAGGGGGCATCAGATCCTCTGGAACTAGAGTTACAGATGATTGTTAGCCACCATGTGGGTGCTGGGAACCAAGCTCCCATAAAAAATATTTTTAAAATATTTTTATTTAAAAAATATTTATAATACATAGAAGAAGCCTGGCACTGTCAATTAGTACACGAATTACTTTAAAATCACTAATGAAAAGACTAGAGAGATAACTTGGGTCATAAACGCTTACTGCTTTTTTAGAGGACTGGGATTTGGTTCCCAGATCAGGCAGCTCAAGAACCACCTGTAGTTCCAGTTCCAGAGGATCCAAGGCCCTGTTCTGGCCTCCACAGGTCCTACATTCATGTGATGCAAATAAACACACACACACACACATTTTTTTTTTAAAAAGCTAATGACAATTTATCTGAACTTTCAGAAAAATACATTTCAGAAGTAATGTACTGTAATGTATCAACTATTAATTTGGCAGAGATTATCTCTAGCATGTAATATAGGAAGTATTTTAACATAATTGCTACATTAAAAATAATAAATACACTGGATCAAAGCCCTCAAATGGGAATGGTGATTTAATTTGGTCACATACTTTACTTAAAAATAAAATAAAAAACAAAAACCACACACACAATTCTGGTATTCTCATATAAAAACAGGTAACACAAATACAGCAAATAGATTCATTTGTCAGATTCTGTTTCATTATTAATTTTTACTTTGGTCTCAATACACAGAGTGCCAAACAATGTCTATTGATTGTCTTAGAGAAAAATGATTACACTTCATTGTTTTCCAATTATTTCACAGATTTATCACAAAATTTCCCTATGTCACAATATTTAGAAGCAATTTGTGTGGTATGACGTGTTAACAGATCTAAAATCCATGAAAAGATTCTACTATCACAAATTCGATCAAAAGTCACACAAAACTCAAGTCAGGAGCTTACCTGGCTTTGCTTTTTACTTTCGCTTCTCTTGACTTGTCACTTAACGTCTTCAGCCTACAAAACAAATATAAAATACATATTTACAACAGGAAATTTTCAACCCCAAAGAAGCAATGTCTGCTTCGGCCCACACCCCCACCTCCAAAAATACAATGCTCAAAAGAATCAGCAATCTCTTCAATACAAAAACCATCTGTGTATCTCCCTAGATGAGTTTAGGGAGTTACATAAAAGTCTCTGCTGTCCCAGAGAAGCAATATAAATCTCCATCTGCATCTTGGAAAATAGCAAAATAAAAGCTAAGGAAAGACAGTTTATATTTAATAGCCATAACATGGCTATACCGTTTCCACTCCAAAATTTGAGAAAGGCGTTGAGCTATGATCAGATAGGTTTTCTCCTAGGATAGTTATGCAAAGCAGTCCCCACTCAAAATGGTCTGATGATTTTTAGTATTCAAAACAATGTTATACAGCTAGCCACATCAGAAAACTGCTAAGATCCTCTTTAGACTACTCTATATAACCTAACAAATCTCTATGTTGGTATTTTAAATACATAAAATATCTTTTAATTTCTGAAATGTATCAAATTTGGAGATCCTCTTTTCTATGCAAAGCAGTCCCCACTCAAAATGGTCTGATGATTTTTAGTATTCAAAACAATGTTATACAGCTAGCCACATCAGAAAACTGCTAAGATCCTCTTTAGACTACTCTATATAACCTAACAAATCTCTATGTTGGTATTTTAAATACATAAAATATCTTTTAATTTCTGAAATGTATCAAATTTGGAGATCCTCTTTTCTCCCCCCCCCCGCCCCCACAATAAAAGAAAAGTCAACTAGTTTGGAATAAAGGGTGACAAGAGATTGTTACAGAGAGCTGAAACTAAAACTGCTCTAAGATTCAATAAGAGCTTCCCCACGTGGTTCCTTAACAACCATCTGTTTTAAAAATTGTTCTTTAACCAAATGTAATGTGTGGAACTTATTTGATCTGAATTTGGACAAACCAGATGTAAAGAGACATTTCTAAAAAGCAAGGAAATCTGATTATGGACTGAGTAACTGATAACATCAGTGAATTAGTGTTCATTTTGTTAGCTATGATTGTGGCACTGTATTTACATAATGTCTACTTTAGTGAAACACACTGATGGTGCACGATAGTGCAGTAGATGTGAGATTTACTTATCAAAGGAAGGACAAAGCAAAGGCAGCAGACTTGAAAACTGTTGAATCTGAGTAACAGATACACAGGGTTCATTTTTTTATTCTATTTGTGTATCTTTGAAGTTTTCTTTTAAAAAAAAATGTTTTTAAGCTGGATGCAGAAGCACAGGCATTAGTACTCAGGGAGGCTGAAGCAGGATGATTAAATGGTCAAGGCTAACCTGGGCTACATGGTGAGCTCCTGTCTTAAATTTTTTTAACAAAGTCTTTTAGATATTCTTAACACACCTTCTCAAAATAAACTCTTTTATCCTAAATTTTGGTACATTGACAAAGTAGCTAGAGAGCACCAGAAAGAGCCAAAAAAAAGTTCAAGAGAAAGATGCAGATATTTTTAGGTAAAAAATAAAACCGAATATACACACACACACACACACACACACACACACACACATATATGGGGGGGAGAAAGGCAAAAACTCCTCCCTTTGATTTGGTTTGGAAATTTGGGGCTGGGTTTTGTTTTTTTGGTTTTTTTTTTTTTTTTTTGAGATATGGTCTCACTGTGCAGCCCTGGCTAGCCTGGAACTAGCTATGTAGTCCAGGCTGGCCCTGAACTCACAAAGGCCTGCCTCTGCCTCTCGAGTGATGAGATTAAAGGGGTATGTATACCACAAAGCCCAGTCTTTCAAAAAGTTCCCATCTGAAGTACACCTTTAAGACCTGGAAGTCTGCTGGGCATGGTGGCTCATGCCTTTAATCCCAGCACAGAGGCAGAGGCAGAGGCAGAGGAATCTCTGTGAGTTCAAGGCCAGCCTGGTCTACATAGTGAGTTCCAGGACAGCTAGGGCTACAGGGAGACCCTGTCTCAAAA
>NW_008329127.1:116977-152246 GCF_000622305.1 Nannospalax galili | reverse complement strand
CTCCAGAGCAAGAGTACATCTCTTTCACAAGTGGGTGCAAGTTTCTAGGTTCACAGTTGAATTAATATAGTTATACAATATTGAATTCAGTATAAGCCCTGTAAGACATAAAATTGAGTTTTTAACCTTTAAAAAAGATCTCCATTTCATTTTAAAATATACTGTTTCTTACAGAAAGACTCATTGTTTTTGCTAATAACACTGATATGTACCATTTTATTTAGAGATAGCTGAAATTTCTTACACAAATCCTGAGTTGGACACTTAATAAGCTCTATTTCATATCTTACACTGTCTCAAAAACACTAAGGAAACACTGAGCCAGGTGAATCTCCCAGTTTCCTCAAACACAAAATACTATTAGTCATTCATGTGTATTTGCCAAAAATTAAAAAAAAATTCCAAATATGATCTGGGTGGCATTTTGAGAAACTACAGTTAATTCAAATGAAATGTACAATAAAAAAAGTTTCACCATTAAGAAAGGGCTGAGGAGATGGCTCTGTTAGTAAAGCACCCTGTCATACAAGCATGAGGACCTGAGTTCCAATTCTTAGGATCCATGCAAAAGTGGGGTGGGGGGGTGTCCAGCACTGGGGAAGCCAAGCAGATCCCTGGAGCTCACTGGCCAACCAAACAAGTGGAATTGATGAGCTCCAGGTTCAGTGAGTCCCTGTCTCAAAAAATAAGGTGGAAAGTGATCAGGGAAAACACCTGGCATGGACCTCTGCCCCTCCCCTCAACACACACACACACACACACACACACACGCACACACACATAGCGCAGGGAAAACACCTGGCATGGACCTCTGCCCCTCCCCTCAACACACACACACACACACACACACACGCACACACAGCGCAGGGAAAACACCTGGCATGGACCTCTGCCCCTCCCCTCAATGCACACACACGCACACACACATATACACACACACACAGCAGAACACAGACTCACAGACACCCCAGACCACGGTGAATTACAATAGAGGTTCTGAATGTTCCAGTTCCTATGAAAGCTTTCCCCACCCCATTCTCAAGTCTTCTTTCCAACACCACACACTCCCAGAAAGGCACAAGTGCTGTGTCTGTTCACTAATGTATGGACTCAAAGTGAGCCACCTGGCAATTATTTCCTACTAATGACACACTTTTAAGTTCAAAGCACTAAACCTCAAATTTTATTTTTAGATGGCTCCAAAGACATGTTAATTTGACACTAGCACATTTATTTCTTCAAGCTTTTAAGAAAATGCTAAAATGGAGGCTTCCGACTAAGAAATGGAGGTGATTCTCAAAACTGCTTAGAAATTTTAAAAAGGGGATAAACAGAATCATGTGCAGAGCACTAGAAGCAGATCTGCTCTCTGGCTGAACTGTATGCCGTGACCTGGATGGCATTTCATCTGTGTGCCCCCATCACCCCCGATCTCTCCTACTAGGAATGGGAAGGAGGGCTTTAAACTACCACAGAAACTTATTTTGTCATAAGACATAATTCCTTTGAACCATTTAAATTCTGTTTACAAATCCAAATCCAGTCTATTATGTTTTTATTTAAGTGTTGATCAGTTCACTTGAACGCCTAGCCTTGCTGCACCCATCCATGATTGTGAGATCAGAGGATAAGCAAAACATCACACTCAAAAAGTATACTGAGCTCTGAGGCTCCACAGCCTGAGACATTCACAGCAATGCTGCAGACCCTTTAGAAAAGGGAGACTCCTTCCAAATGCCTTTCCTTTGCCTGACTTAATCTCCAACATGCTACTTCAGCTCTGACCCTCTCCTGAGGGCACCCTCAACTTCCAACTGTTTCTTGAATGCCAAGCACTATTTCACAAGTTCACTGTCGACTGCTTTCTGTTCCTTTATGCTGGACTATGCCATCATTTATCTAAGATGCTACAACATCAACACTCAGCAATTTCTACACCTTGTTCCACTCACAGCCACTGCCAGTCGCACCCTTTCCTCTTCGGGATTTCTGCCAGTACTTGCCATCTTCCAGCTGGCCCACACCTCCAGCTCCCATCCCTAGTCCCAAGTTACTCTTCCAGAAATCCATGTAGCCCTCTCCCTTAACAAGTTAGCCACAGTACTTATGACCTTGTACTTGGTCTACCTTCTGCCACTAGAATGAGCAGGGTCCTCACTCGTTGTCTAGGCATCTGCTACAGCCTACAGTCCCTGACACAAAGCACCTAATGAACATCTGACAGATTAAGGAAAGCATGTAAGATTCTGTTCCCAGGCCCTGAACTTCCCTTCCAGCTGCATCTCCTCTGCTTCCATTTCAGCAGTACTTTACTCAAATCCATCACAATCCCTCCTTATTCTTCATGGCGCAGTTTAGAAGCCATCTGTGACTGCATCCAAATCAGGGACTTTTCCTCTGAGCTCATATCACACCACTGCTGTCTTCAACATTAGTTCATTCTGCTTTGGGCTGCACTACCACCGGCTGAGGGTATTCAAGGGCAGAAACTGTTTCTGTCAGCTTGGTAGCACCAAGACCTAGCCCAACACACAAACACTGCTTAGTACATACCATGCAAAACAGAAAAAGGGCACTTTGAATATACAGTGTCTGACATTTAGTGGGAACCTGGCAAATCTATCAAGTCAGGCTCAACCTTGAGGTGTTCTGTCCTCCTCATTAAAAAAAATATCAGGGCTTCAGAGATGGCTCAGTGGGCAAAGTGCTTGCTACACAAGCGTGAGGACCTGAGTTCACTTCTTTAGCACTCCTGTAAAGAGCTAGCATTGGCAAAGCACACCAGTAACCACAGCACTGGGAGGTAGAGACAAGCTGATCTTTGGGGCTTCGTTGGACAAGTCTAGCCAATCAGTGAGCTACAGGCACAGTGAGAGACCCAGTCTCAAAAACTAAGTGGAGAGAGAGAGAGGAGGAATGAAGGGAGGAGGACATGCAGGAAAGAAGAGAGTAAGACAGATAAGCTGGTGGAGTAGCAGTGATAGAACACTTGCCTAGAATGAGGGTCTGAGTTCCATTTCAAGCACCTAAAAAATAAGAAAATACAGAAGTCCTACAAGTCAGTATCTCAGGCAAAGCTTCACCTATTTACCACATTTGCACAATTTAAAAGTTGTAGAAGAGGAGGGAAGAATGAGGTTACTGGGCAAGAACAGAAGTTGGGGGCAATGATGGCTTTGAGAGCATTACAAACAGAAAACACAAGCCTGAGATCTCAGCAAATCTTTCAGTTCCCTGAAAGGCTTTATTTACATGTCTGAATACCTAAGCCTTTGGTCATAACAGCTCAAAAGGTTTCAAAACAAAACACAACCTAGTGGGTTGGATGCAAACTATATGCTTCCAACAGTTTCTCCTAAAGCTCAGACCACTGCCTTTAAAAAACAACAAACATATTTTATGGGAATCCCCTCAAAAGGCTCCAAGAACTCTGAATCAAATGAAAACAGGGCTCAATAAGGGGAGGAATCACTAAGTGGGACCCAGAACCAATGCCCTCCAGTTCTGAGGCTTTGGGGCTGGCCACTACCCAACTTAGGGAGAAAGAACTCAACATAATCAGAGTCCTAGGTTTGTTTTGTTGTAGACTAGTTACTATGGATAAGTTTATGAAAAAGTCCACAAGGGGCTGAGGATGTTGCTCAGTAGTAAAGCACTTGCCTAGCAATTATGAGGCCCTGGGTTCCATCCCCAGTACGGCTAAACAGGAAAAACGGCACAAGTCTAAGAACAATCTGGGTTCCTCCAGACCATCAGTAATCTCTATCCTGTCCTATAAATCTCAGGAATGCACACTGCATTTTTCCCCTAAATCTGAACAGACTGTGAATAGTCATCCAGCTTGACGGACCTTTAACCACAAATGCATCATTCTCTTATGGGAAGGGGGGAGGGGGGGTTGCCTAGACAGGCTCCAGCCACATGAATTTACAGAAACTGAATGAGCAGAAAATCTGAAAGGAAGCTGCTCTTGATGGCTGTGGGAGCAACTCTAGCCATCTGAAGGAGCTCAGAAAACCTATCAGCTGCAACTTAACACTGGACACTGAAAACTGTTTTGGAAGGCAGCTGTCCACCAGCCACTTGTTCTACCTACCAAGGGTCCTACAGGAACACCAGCTTGACAGTCTTGGGAGGTGACTACCATGTCTCAATTGAATCCTTCCATGTCTATTACAATAGACATGTGTATTGTGTTTAATTTCTTAGCAAGGCAAGAACAGTTGCACATGTAAATAGGTGGCTCTCAAGCTGGCTTCTGAAGTTTACTTTTTGTGCTGTTACCCCAATAAAAATTGTTGAACAAAGTGAGTAGCAGAGGTTAGAGCTGCCTTTTAACTGGCAGACATGATTTGGAGAGTGTTACTTATTCTGTCAGGTAACAGGCTAATAGAGGACAGTGGTCTGTCAGCTATCCAGATCTCTTGGAAGATACTGTGTGAGGTTGACTCCACATTCCTAAGGATGAAGACTTAAGCAAAGGTCAGAATAGGCTCTGAGACAACCATGTGACACTTTCAACAACTCACCAAGGGATCAAGCACTCAGCAGTTGTCATGAGATTTTAAAATTTACACTCTGAAAGGGAAATTACTTTTCCTAGATTTGTGGAGTGAAGAAAAAAAAAAAAAGAGCAGGGGGTAACACCCATCACTGAATGATTCCTAAGCAACCATAATTAGTATCAAGAGTAAGAAGCTAAAATCATCACTATTACTTTAAGTGGTAGATGTTCAACTATTTGCCAGTTTGATACTAGTCAATAGGTATAAACATTTTTTTTAAAAAATTCACTGAGAATTTCATACATTGCTTATAAGGTGTTTTGATCAAATCCATGCCCACTCCCTCCCCTCCAACTCCCCTCCTACCTTCCCATCACTTTTTTCTGACAACTTCATGTACTCTTTTTTTAACGGGGCTTTTGACCACTCTAACATTCCCCCCTCTGAAGTGGTAGCCCTAAAATCTTTTAAGAATTAGATAAACGCTCCCAAATATTTTTGACATTTTTGGCCTTTGGAATGGATATGCTGCTAAGAGGCCCAAGAACATTGTGAGTTGTAGCCAAGAAACTGGCTACTTTTCCTTGGGGTCTTTTTATCCTAACTGCCTAGCCAATTCCTACCCTCCTGTTCTTATCACACCATCCTCCGAAGAGGTTACCCAAACTGCCAATAGGGAACACAGACCACTCTGGCTTCTTCCATGCTGAACAGGGATTCAGGCTGAGGCAAATTGCAGTACCCCTTCAGTGTGTCTATCTAAAAGACTCCCAAATTGCATAACTTCTCTCTAGGGAGAAAAGAAAGTCCTTGAATCCTGAATAGATGTGAAGAAGTAAAGGCAAGAGTAATTAGCATTACAAGTTCTAGACAGAGAACTAGAAAAAAGTCAGAACAGGGCAATTTTCAAATGTTCATTAGAGTCCATTGGAAATTCTTGACAAGGGCTTCCAAAAGCATCCCTCTATTGGGTTCCTCCTCACTTTTCTTTTGTCTTCCAAGGCTGGACAGGTATGACATTTTTATTCCTTAAGAGTTCTGGTAACGTTTTTTCCCCATTAAGTATTTAAAACGGTATGACTGAGGTGCTCTCACAGTAGAAACATTCTCAAAAAAAAAAAAAAAAAAAAAAAAAAAAAAAAAAGTGACACATCAAAGGAGGAGCACACCTCTAATCCCAAACACTCAGGAGCCTGAAATGGGAGTGCAGTCACGAGTTCAGGGCAAGCCTGAGCTACAGTGTGAAACAGTCTCAACAACCAAAACCCTAAAAAGATGGCAGAGCCTTTATTAAAAGTGACACTTTTGTAAAGTAATGAAAAACTTTAAATGAATTAAACTCACAGCCATACAGACCGTGCTTACTCCCGGTTCAATAGTCACCAATACTCTCAGCGTTATCATTGTACAAGAGATTGGGTAACGCACAGTAGGGTAACGAGGTAAAGCCTGAGTTGACTACCTGGCACCCAGTCAAGTTCCCAGCTTGTGCTGCACATTTGCATCACCTGAGGATCCTTGAACGACCCCCCAGCCACGACGTTCCGGCTCCATTCAAACTCCACGAGACCTGAACAGGGAGATTGTGAAAGGTTCCCAGGCACGTCCAAAGTTTGGGAAACTCTGGATACCAGATGTACACTCCAGTTCTGTCGTTCCTCCTGCCCAGTGCAAACCCCGGGCAGAGGCAGAAGAGGCGGGCTAGCTTCGGCAAACCGGGCGTCAGGGCAGAAGCGGGACACCGACGCGGCGGGCCTCGGGCCTGGGGGTCTCGCGGGGCCGGGAAGGCCGAATCGCCCCACCGCTGGGCAAGACGGTCCCGCGTATTCCGCTGACGCCGGCGCCGGTCGGAGCGGGTTCGCTGGGACTCAAGTTCCTCCGTGCGACCCGCGGGACGCCGGAAACTTGGTCCGTTTCGCCCGCGTGACTCGGAGGTGCCGAGTGTGTCCTGCCACCCGCCGCCCTCGGGCCCTTTCGGCCGCCCACCGCGTACCCACCCGGAGGTGAAATCCTGCTGCACGCTCAGCAGCCGCTCCCGCAGGGTCTCCAGCATCTCCGCCGCGTCTCTGCCCGCAGGCTTCGCGCCCCGCGGCCTCCGCCTCTGCCGCCCCTGCCACCCCTGCGGCTCCCGACGGCCAACCCCGCCCCCGATGCCCTCCCTGCAGCAAGCCGGAGCCCCCGGTGCCTTCCGGGTTCCCGTGGCCCCGCCCACCTGGGCCCTCGAGGCCCGCGCAGCCGTAGTGGGGCGCGCAGGCTTGGGCTGCGCAGAAGGGGGCGGGCCTTGTAGCCCCGCCCCTCACTGCGGAGAACGCGCCAAGTGGCGGGTTCTGTTCAATCTAGCTGCAGGCCTCCTCTGTCCACTGCTACTCCTTGCAGTGGAAGGGTTATGGAGAGATGGTTTGAGTTGCTGCCCCGCTATTGGATTTTATGGTTTGGAAGAGATAGGGAATCTCTTGCGTCGCTGCTCCTCCTTGTAACAGAAGTCTGGGGTCAAGGACTTGGGGCTTAAACTTGGAGAGAGTCAACTACCCTAAGCTCTGCCTTTTTCGTTGATAAAATGGTAATCACCTGTCTCAATACCCTCAGCTTTAACCTACCCCATCACATCTGTCCCCCTCGCACCTCCCCCTTTTTTCCCCAATGCTGCAGTGGAATCCAGGGTGTCATTTAGACTGGGCCTCTACCCCTGAGCTGCACCTCCCCTCCCCCGCCTTGTTACTTAACTGTCTTCACCCTTTCAGGTTGCTCTTAGTGTAGTTCAACGCATTCTTCCCTTCGTTGCTTCTGTTTCAATAGCTGCTTCCAAAACTTCATCCACAGCCTCCTGCTCTGCCTGTACTCTCTCCCCAGGTTGTTCTTAGCCTGTGGTAATTTCTATCATCCACTTCTCTATTTTCAGCCCTGCTCTTTCCATCTCTTCAGTTGTTTGGATGTGTATCCACGAGGCATCACAAATTCAACAAGTCTCGTGGCATGCTAAGCAAGCACTTCTACCACCAAGCTATGTTCCCAGACCTTATCTTTATCTTCCATGAGGAAAAGGCCCCTCTAATGATAAAACACTCCCAATCTTTCTCCTATGGAGGACAGTGATGATGACTGAGCTAGGAGTGCAGCATGTGTCACCATGCCTGGCTTCTGTCCTGGTTTTTCTATTGCTTTGTTTAAAAAAAGTTGATCAAAACCAACTTGAGGAGGAAAAGGTTTATCTTTTATCTCCCAGGTTCATCACTAAGGGAACTCAGGGCAGGAACCTGGAGGCAGGAGCTGAACCACAGACCCTGAAGGAACACTGCTTACTGGTTTGCTCACCTGCCCTGCTGTCTACCACACAGGCCCACCTGCCCAGGAAAGGCACTGCCCACAGTGGGCTGGGCCTGGGCCCTCCCACACCACTCAATCAAGAAAATGCCCCACAGGCCAACCCAATGGAGACGATTCCTCAGTTGATGCTCCTTTTCCCTGGGTGTATCAAGTTGACAACTGAAGCGATCCAGCTCAGTGACATGCTTTTTTTTCATGCCTAGGTGACAAGGCTTCATCTGAGGTTTGTCTTCAGGGGCTCTGCCTGCCTATGAGGATTAGACGTGCTTCATTAGCCTGGATCAAACATTACAATAAGGAGCTAGCCCCCTATTAGGGTTTGGATATAAATTGTTCCCTGTAGGTTCATGTAGTGATTTGAATGAAAATGTCCCCCATAGGCTTCAAGAGTTTGGACGTTTTGTCCCAACATGATGGTGCTGTTTTGGGAGGTTTTAAAAGGTGTGGCTATTCTGGAGGAAGCACTTCACTGGGGGTGGGCTTAAAGAGTTCTTAAGCCTTGCCAGAGCTCCAGTTGCTCTCTTGCTTCCTGTGCCTGCGTGATGATGTGAGAGCTTAGCTTCTGCTGTGCCTGCTCCAGCCACCTCCAGCCACCAGGCCTCCCTGCCATGATGGACTGTAATTCCCCTGGAACCATAAGTTCACATAGACTCTCTCTCTATTCTATAAATTGCTTGGGTCAGTGTTTCTATCACAGCAATAGAAAAGTGGCTAATACAGTTCATATGCTTGAATACTTGGATGCATGAGAAATACACTTACTTCGTAATAAAAGTGCTGGAGACTCAAAGTAGAGAAAACAACGTACTTTATTTTACACCTTTACAAAGATGGGCATCAGGCCAGAATGATGGGTGATTGAGCACAGTGAATGTTTTTTGTTTTGTTTTGTTTTTTAACCCTGATGCAGGCCCCTTCCTTCCTTTCCTCATTGAGTAATCAGGAGGGTCAGTCTTACACATCATCTAGGCCTTGCAAGTGTCCTCTGCCACTTGCTGCTTTTCAACAAAGACCATCTCTACGTTTTACATTCTGTTTATTTGAAGGCGTATCTTGTCATGCCTGTAGGCCATTAGTCAAGCTTGGCTTCCAGCAATTTTCTACTGTAAACTTTAGTTTGGGTTGGAGGGGATAGCTAGACTGGCAGGCCTTAGCAGGGGTCTAGTGTTTTCTGTTCATTTGTAGTTGGACCTCAAGGCACTTTTGAAAATGGACCATTATCTTTTTTATTTCTTGCAGTTGCCAGCCTACAGCTCTGCTTTAAGAGGTTGTGGAACCTCTAGGAAGTGGATCATTGTGGAAAGGAGCTTAGGCTTTATATCCCTGGTCTCACTTCCTGTCACCGCTCTGTGCTTCCTGATCCATGGATGTGAGGAGTCTTGGCTGCACACTCCTTCCATGAATTCTGTGCCTTCCTCACCATGGTGGACTGTGTCCTCTGCGACTGAGAGACCAATAAACCCTTCTTTCCTTAAATCACTTCCTCAGGCATTTAGTCACAGCAAGGAGAAAAGTAACTAACTAGTAACTAGTTGGTTCACTTAAGAGTGAGGGATGCTGCTTCTTTGAGCCCTTTACTACTCAGAAGTAGCACTTGCTGCAAAGTGATCATATGATGGTCTCTGGAGACAGGTGATATACTATCTAGTCAGCACAGATACTGGAAGCCATTAAATCTATTTTTACTTAATCCCATTTAATAAACCTCTCTAACTATAAGCTTTTAATTTACTAAGGTTTATGAATTCTAACATAATACCAAACCACACACAAAAAAATTTTGCAATTTATTAAAAAACTGGCTGCACAGTTTCTGCCTAGACATTTCTGTCTTGAATGACACACTGATTATTAGCATGTTCATACTTTATTTCTATGTTATTTCTCTTAATCAGGCCTAATGAATCCAAAAACAGTGAAAATTTTAAAGTGCTAATTATATATTAAAAATTAGTAAAGGTTTTAAAAAATATTTTATCATTTTTATTTTATGTATACGAGTGTATTGCCTGCATGTAGGTGAGTGCACCTGTGTCATGCAATGCCAGTGGAGGTCAGCAGAGGGTGTTGGATCCCCTGGAACTGTAGTTACAGACAGTTGTTAGTTGCCATGTGGGTGCTGGGAATCAAACTTGGGTCTTCTGCAAGAGCAGTCAGTGCTCTTAACCGCTGAGCCATCTCTCCAGCCCCCAAAAGTAAAGTCTTGTAAAATGAAATTAATGCAGATCTAAACATAGATTAATAAAAATAAAAGTTTCTTTCTTTTAACGCATGGTATTGTGTTTTTCCGGCAAGATTGCTCAGTGGATAAAGACACTTGCTGACTAGTCTGACAACCTGAGATCTATTCCCAGGACCCACATGGTAGAAGGAAAAACTGATTCTCCCACGTTGTCCTATGACCTTCACATACATGCCATGGCACACATACACATACACAAAAATAAAATTAAAAAAATGAAATTTGAGAAAAAGTAACTGCCATTACAAATGGTTCAAGATGAATTATTAGCCAGGTGTGGTTTGTGGCCAACCTGGTCCACATAATGTATTCCAGGCCAGCCAGGACTATATAGTAAATCTCGTTTCCCAAAAAAAAGGAAAGATGGTGGGGCTGGAGAGATGGCTTAGTGATTAAAAGACCTGGCACCACATGGTGGCTAGCACCTGTTTGACCTGTCTGTAACTCCAGTTCTAGGGAATCCAACACCCTCTTCTGGCCTCTGAAGGCATTGTACACTTATGGTACACTTACATACAGGCAGAACACTCATAAAATAAACACATAAAATAAAAATGAATAAATAATTTTCAAAGGAAGGAAAATGGATTATTAGAGGTCCTAAGTAGAAGTATATGATGTGTATATTGAAAAGTTAACAATCAGCCAAAAAGTAGATTGATTGGCAAAGTAAGAAACAAAGCTTTAAAGTATGATTTGAGAGCCAACATCAGTATTGGAGGTCCATGGCCTCGTGTTAATTTGGGAATTGGTTGAGAGTTGATTTGAAAATTCAGCTCAGTGCAGGGAGGGCTTTGCTGATGAGGCACTGATTGGGTCAAGCACCAAACCTACTAAGAAGTTCCTGATGTCGGACTTTCCCTGAACCAGCAGCATCAGCATCCTTTGGGAGCTTGTTGGAAAAGTAAACTGTCAGCCCCCCACCCAGACCTACTGGCTCAGAAAAATCAAGTTTTATCATAATGCCCATGTGATTCATATCTGTGTTCCCATGAGAGAATCACCTTATAACACTCACTAGGAAAAAGTCCTGTTTCAATAGATTCTGTCTGCAGACAAAGTGATACATGGGGATTTGATGGAATTCAATCCCCAAAAGAAGCTGCTACTAAAGAGGGAGGCTGGACGGCTGAGATTTCACTCCACTCTATTGTCAGACCTCTTTTAGGAAATGTACCATGATCCTTTGATAGCCAGACTCTAACTTAAGATTTGTAAACGTGTAAATATTTTGGGTCTCTTTAAGTTTGAAGATGCCAGAGCTATTCATGTGAACGACGTAAATGTTTCCTGTGAAGCAGTGAGTAGCTCTAAGTCTAATATAAGGGAGGTACAGCTGGCAAGGTGACATCCGCATGGTATTGTGAAAAAGAAAGAGATGTAAACCGGGGAGGTAGAAAAAGGAAATTCTACCACAGAAGAGCAAAGCTGGATGCAGTTGGGAACATAAGGGAAGGGAATTGGGAAAGGGCAGAAAGGCCTGAAGATGGCAGCCAGTAGAGCCAGAAGGCACACACTGCCTGGAGTGGCTTCTCAGAATGCAAAACTGAAACAACAGCAGGACATAACTCAGTTACATCTATTTGTATTTCTAATTTCATCCACCATAATAAAAGCTAATTGGGTACCTGACCCTATCTTTTTGCACAGATGAAAAAGAAAAGATTCAATACCATGCATTAAAGAAAGAAACCTGTGTTTTTGTTCATCTCTGTTTGGATCTGTATTAGCTATAAAATATTCAAAACAGCCAAGTGACTCCATTCATAAAAGTACATGGACCCTACATGGTTAATGGAAACCATATCCCACAGTCTTAGGGAAGAAATCATTTCCCCCATTGAAAAAGTAGACCAGAGAGATTATATCTTTTGAACCATTATGGCATAGAAATATCTTCAATTGGGAAAATTTAATAACATACCAAAATACCTCAAACACCCTCTTCTGACCTCCAAAGGCACTGCACACATGTGGTACACTTACATACATGTAGGCAAAACACTCATACACATAAAATACAATTTAAATTTTTTTTTTTTTGGTCTTTTTGAGACAGGGTCTCCCTGTTGCCCCAACTGTCCTGGAACTCACTATGTAGACCAGGCTGGCCTTGAATTCACAGAGATCCACCTGCCTCTGCCTCCCAAGTGCTGGGATTAAAGGTGTGTACCACCACGCCTGGCCCACAATTTAAATTTTTAAAAAAAGAATTAGCAACCAAAAAATTATTAAGACAATCATTACAGATAGTGAAATTCCAGCTGGGTACAAGACAGGAGGAAAAGCTGTACTATCTGATCATTATTAATGAAAATAACTGATAAGTATAACTTCAGTAGTGATGCTCAAGGCTGACTGTACATCCAAGTAATGTGGGAAATATTTTTTTAATATTTTATTTATTTATTTATTTAATTTATTTGGTCTTTTTGAGACAGGGTTTCCCAGTAGCCCCAGCTGTCCTGGAACTCACTATGTAGACCAGGATGGCCTTGAACTCACAGAGATCCACCTGCCTCTGCCTCTGCCTCCCGAGTGCTGGGATTAAAGGTGTGCACTACCATGCCCAGCTTAATATTTTATTATTTTTATTTTATGTGTATGAGTGTACTGCCTGCATGTATGTAAGTGCACCCATGCCATACAATGTGCACAGAGGTCAGAAGAGGATGTCAGATCCCCCTGGAACTGGAGTTACAGACAGTTGTTAGCTGCTATGTGGGTGCTGGAAATCAAACTTGGGTCCTCTGAAAGAGCAGCCAGTGCTCTTAACTGCTGAGCCATCTCTCCAGCTCCCATGGGGAACATTTTTAAATACCCATGTCTGGGCTCCAGCCCCAGAGCATCTGATTTAACCACAACATCACCACACTATATGCAAGCTTTCCAGTGATTTTTGAGGTGCAGTCAGAGCTAGGAACACTGAGCCAACATAAGTTCCTGCCTTTTCCTTCAAGGGCAACAGTAGTTCTTAACAGATCAGCAGTTTTGATGGAGCAGCAGCTTTGGCCTCAGAGTCCATTTTTCCTGGTTTCTGAAGTCAAGGCTGTACAGATGTTGCTGTACTTAGGACAGGATTATGGCCTATTAAACCATTGTATACACTGCAGTAGCATGCTGGGCCCTGACCTAGCCTGCAAACGGAATGGGAGCTGCTCATTGTCACTGCCCAGCAGTTGGCTAATCATCATCAGCTCGACTAAATTTGGAATCACCTAGGAGACACATTTCTAGGTGTGTCTTTGAGGGCATTTCCAAAAAGATTTAACTGAAGAGGAAACACCACCCTGAATGTAAGGGGCATCATCCCATGGTCTGAGGTTTGGAACTAAATGAAAAAGGAAAAAGGAAGAAGCCAGGGGAACACCAGCATTTATCTCTTTATACTTCTTGTCTGTGGATGCAATGTGACCAGCCACCTGTGTTCCTGCCACCATGCCATGTTGGACTGTATCTTTCAAAGCACAAGCCAAAACAAACCCACCCTTCCTTCCTTCTTTCCTTCCTTCCTTCCTTCCTTCCTTCCTTCCTTCCTTCCTTCCTTCCCTCCCTCCCTCCCTCCGTCCCTCCTCCCTCCCTCCTACTTTCCTTCCCTTCTGTGGCTTTTGTGAGACATTTTGTCATAGCAACAAGAAAAGTAACTAATGCAAGGAAAGAGGGCCATACTATCTTACTGCATATTACAAGCCTAGAAAGAGCCAAGTTCAAAATGCAAAGCATGGTTTCAACTGAATGCCTGTCACTTCCATGTCATACTGTAGCATTGAACCATCCTAAGTTAGGGACAATCTGTAGTTTGCCCTCAACTCTCCCAGTTTGTGTACGAAGGCTCTTATTTACTTTGTAATGGATGATTCTAAAGGCAATAGGGTGAAATAAAGACAGAAGAGTGAGATCAACCAGTGGCCATGGAGGAGGCAGAATCTCTGTAGCCACAGGGAACAAAGGTACTCAGGCCGCACCCAGGAATGTAGCCTTTGTGTAAGGATACGTACACAGCACTGGAAGGACACCTCAGAATGACTGTGTCCAGAGACTTAGATGCCATTGATGAGGTTCAGGTGCTACCCCCAAATATGACACATTGGCATTTAAGGAAATTGCAGATGCAAGGTCTCTCTAACCTCCTCATACCACTTTCTCATATTTGCAAAGCAGGTCCTAAGATCTAGGAAGGATTCTCTGACCTTCCCCTGAAGCAGATCAGAGGACACTTATTAAGAGGTGCCCCCTAAAACAGTGCTCCTAGGGTCCTCACCTAAGCTCCAGGAGCTATGATTTCAGGAAAGACATCTATCATTTCCTGTCCCAGTGTTTCTCCGGTCCCGTTTGTCTTTCTGACCCGCTTCTGCCTCCATGTTTTACTTTCTGTCCTCTGAGATGGCATCTGCCTCGTGACTTCTGCTTAACAGTCTCCCTCTCTTGGTTTCTGCCACTGTTACCACCCATGGCCAAAAGGCTCTAGATGCTTCCATAAGTTCATCCTTCAAAGCAATACCTCAGATAAGCTAATTTCTCATACACTTCATGCATGTCTTCCTGGAGACTGAATACTCATCTAGAGCCTTGTTTATTGTGACCATGATAGGGTCAAACCCTGAAAAGCCTAGGCAGGAATCATTTTGCACCCTACTCCCAAGTCTATCATGCGTTGTTTCTTAGACTTGTGTGAGGAAGAAATAAATCTCTAGTAGACTAGCAACAGCACATCCATTGTGTTATCTGATTATGTTAATTGGTGTTGCTTCAATTCAGGGGTTTATGTGGAGTAAATGGTCAATTTCCAACATTGCCTTTATGACCAACAAGCAAGTGGGATATAAGGAAATTCTTATGTGCAGAATTAATTAGCTTCTCTGACTGAACTGGTACACTGTCTGCTTATACAGCAAAATGGAGTCCACAGATGTTAACTGTTTTTCTTTTTCTTTTTCTTTTTTCTTTTTTTTTTTTTGAGACAGGGTCTCCCCGTAGCCCCAACTGGCCTGGCCTGACTATGTAGACCAGGCTGGCCTTGAATTCACAGAAATCCACCTGCCTCTGCCTCCCGAGTGCTAGAATTAAAAGCATGGACCACCATGCCCAGCTGAAAATCATATAGTAATAAAATTACAATGAGATGCATTTTATTTTATGTGTATGTGTGTATTGCCTGCATGTAGGTGAGTGCACCCGTGTCGTGCAGTGTCCACGGAGGACAGAAGAGGCTGTCAGATCCCCGGGAACTAGGGTTACTGACAGCTGTTAATTGCCATATGGTGGGTGCTGGGATTCAAACTTGGGTCTTCTGCAAGAGCAGTGTTCTTAACTACTGAGTCATCTCTCCAACCCCAAATGTTTTCTTTTCTTTTTCTTTTTCTTTTTTTGAGACAGCGTCTCGCTGTAGCCCCAGCTGGCCTGGAACTCACTATGTAGACCAGACTGGTCTTGAACTCACAGAGATCCACCTGCCTCTGCCTCCTGAGTGCTGGGACTAAAGATGTATGCTCGGCATGTTTTCCTTTTTTAAAAATATTTTATTATTTTTAGTGTATTGCCTGCTTGTATGTGAATGCACCCGTGTCCTGCAATGCCACAGAGGTCAGAAGAGGGATTCGGATCCCCAGGAACTGGAGTTAAGGACGGTTCATAGCCACCATGTAGGTGCTAGGAATCGAACCCGGGTCCTCTGCAAGAGCAGTCAGTGCTCTTAACTGCTGAGCCATCTCTCCAGCCCTCCAACTGTTTTCTTAATAAACCATTTTACATGGCAGTGAAAAGCTCTGTGGAGTATGTGGAATCGTCAGTTCCTCTCTTCTTGAAGTAAACTCATGTGACCCTAATTAATCACTAGTCATCAGCTGGAGGAAGTACAGCAGGGAGGAGCAATTAACTAGTCAAGAAAGGACTTTCAGTGAGTCTCAACTTTGTAAAATAGGGGAAGTGGCAAAGGAGGAAGAGCAGCCAAGAGCAGGAACCTCACCTTCCCCACTTTCCCTTTGCCCCATCTGGAGGCTGCAGTGAAGAGGAAACATGGGGCTGATGGAGACAGGCACGCTCCATCTACTGACTGCCCACTGTCTCCTGACAGTCTATTCATCAGTCCAGCAAGCCTTGTCTCCTTGTAGTTTTCTGTACTGTCATCTATATATCGTGTTTAGGAACTAGATGCTACCACATGCTAGAGATACAGCAGCGGCAGAAATGTTATCATAAATTATTAATGTATTGTAATGAGAGCTATTATTTACTAAGCGCTCACTTGTTGTCAGGCAATACCCTAGGTGCACATAACATTTCCCTTTTTTATACAATTGGGAATATAAAGTACACATCAACCTGGGAAAGTTTCTACTCTAGAGATGAGATGACACCCCCAAGGGGATTCGCATTTGAAATGTGACAGTGACCATCAAGATTAGGAGTGACTCACCTTGGCTTTGCTTTGGAAGAGTTATCAAAGGGGGCCAGTGGTTGGGGCCCACCTAGGAAATAGTCTAAGGATTTGAGTGCCAGCTTCTGGAACGTGCTTGTGATTGGTTTGCTCAGGTGTGAGTCTCTGGTCTAGTGTCTCAGGGCCAGGTGTGGACCTCTGATCTAGTGTCTCAGGGACAGCCCTTGACAAACACTGCTTAGTTACGTGGAAACTAAAGCCCCCAGGAGGGAACCAAGCTAGGTCAGCCCCCAAAGCCTTCAGGGAGATTTAAAGATTCTAACTCCCAAGCAGACTGCAAGACTTTGGGGGAGGAGATGAAGAAGACCGAGAGCTCCATGGCAAAAGAAGGGTAGCTACCGATATATCCGGGCCAGGCACCCTCCCAGGAACTCTGCCTTCTGAAAGGGAAAAGGGTTATGTGGCCCTGGCTAGGAGCCTATGGGAGAAATCAAGGGCAGATGGGAAGGAGAAATGCTTTTACAGGAAGCAAGACTTTCCCACTCTGAACTTGAATCAGACATGGGTGTGTTAGGGTTGAGCCCTGCTTCTGAAAGTGAACAAGGAAAGGAGATTTGTCCACTCAGTTAGCCAAACCTGTCTAATTTCTCCCTTAGTCTCAGACAATTGGTTACCCCAGGATCTTTACCAGTGTGGCGTCCTCAAACTTAGAACCTGCTGCAGGAAGACACCCAGCATGCTGAGTCACTTCTATGACATAAGATATAGAACTATATTAACTTGGTTTTCCTGTTGTGATAAAATACCCCAGCAACAGCAGCTTAAGAAAGGAGGGAAGGATGGTAGGGTTTAATTTGACTAACAGTTTGAGAGTACGATTCATCATGGAAGGAAAGTCATGGTGATAGAAGCTAGAGGCAGCTGGTCACACTGCATCCATAGAAAGAGATGAGTGCTGGGGCTTGTTTGCTCCTTTTTATTCTGTCCAGGACCTCAGCCCGTGGAATGATTCTGCACACAGTTAAGATGGGACTGACTTCCAACCTCAGTTAACCTAGTCTATGTAATCCCTCAAAGGCAATATCAGAGGTGTCTCCTAGGTGATTCTAGAGCCTGTCAAATTGACAATATAAACCACCACAAGAACCAAGATCTCACACAAAGCCCTGCAATGTAACTCCAAGCAATGACCTTTCCAGAGTATCCAGCTCCAAAAGGCAACATTTTTGGACTGCTACTGACTTGTAGCTAGTCCATACTCGCTAAAAAGAGTTATCAGAAGAATTTGGTCACCTTCTTAAGAAACTATAAACATTTCACTAGAGGCATGCAGCAGGGTCCAAAGAGTAGAACAGCAAATCATCTCCAAGGAGACTGTCTTCTAAGCAGAATCATGTGTGGCCTCCCGTCATCAAGTGCATAGTTACAAACAGACAACCTTTGTTATAGAGGAAGGGTGCAATGGAATATTCTGGCAGGTGGATCTTAAAAGTTATGAAGAGGTTGGCAAATCAGCATGAGGTCCATGGAGCCTTGTGATGGCTAAACTTGGCTGTCAGCCTGACACCCCTAGGAAGAGGGAATCTCAGTTGAAGAATTTCCTTCATCAGATTGGCCTGTGGACATGTCTATGGGGCATTTTCTTGATTACTAATTGATATAGGAGGGCTCAGCCCACAGTGGACGGCACCATCCCTGGGCAGGTGCGCCTGGGCTGTATAAGAAAGATAGCTTTCTTATCTCCTGAGAGCAAGCCAGTAAGCAGTGTTCTTCCATGGTTTCTGCCTGAGCTCCTGCCCTGACTTCCTCAGGGATGGGTTGTGACCTGGAAATGTAAGCCAAAGTAACCATTTCCTCCCCAAGTGTTTACCACAACAACAGAAAGCAAACCAAGACAAGCTTCTTAAAAGGGTTAACACTGAGAGCTTATATCCTTCTCTTTTAGAACAAATCATGTCAGGTAGATCCACACATCAAGAACAAATCATGTCAGGTAGGTCCAGTAGGTCCATTAAGGTCTACTGACTAAGGAGATCCACAAAGAAACTCATCTTGGCGGAAGGGAAATCCAGCAGGTGAGATGGCTCAGCCGTTAAGAACACTGACTGTTCTTGCAGAAGACCCAGGTTTGAATCCCAGCACCCACATGGCAGCTAACAACTGTCTGTAACTCCAGTTCCAGGGGATCCAATAGTCTCTTCTGTTCTCCACGGGCATTGCACAACACAGGCGCACTTACCTACATGCGGGCAATACACATATACACATAAAAAAATAATAATAATTAATTAAAAAAAGAAAAAAAGAACTCTCAAAGCTCACCCCCAGTGACGTGCTTCCTCCAGCAAGGCTGGACTGCCTAAAAGCTCCCAAAACAGTACCACCCACTGGGGACAAAATGTCCCCAAATACTTGGAGCGTATGGGGGACATTCTCATTCAAACTAGCAGAATCACCAAAGGTGACTTCTTTGGGAGCAGTTTTAGCATGGAACAACCAATTTTAACATGAAACAGCCAATAGCTATTATACCCCTAGGTAACCGCAAGTGTGTGAGTCAGTTTTAACTTTAGCCAAGAGAAAGCAAGACAATCTCAGAGCTCTTGAATGCATGATGGGAGAAGCTGGGAGAAGCCATAAGGGGGTAAGGAGGCTGATGGGTGAGCTACAGATTAACTTGAGTAATAATTTGACCTGGCCCCGCCCACAAACTGGTAGAGCAGGATCTGCTGGCATCTTGGAGTTCAGCCATGAAGGAGAGAGAACCAGCAACCAGCCCCATGCCCCTTTGCCTACATTACTATGGGGGTATAGTCTGGGAAATATAGGTTACAGGATTCTTTTCCCTTTTTAAAACACTTTGACTTTTTGTAGGGAAACATAAACTATCCTGTCTTTATCTTTTAATACAGAACACTTCTGGGAAGTGGGAAATATAGGTTATAGGATTCTTTTCCCTTTTTAAAACACATTGACTTTTCGTAGGGAAACATAAACTATCCTGTCTTTATCTTTTAATACAGAACACTTCCACTAAATGTTTGTAATACCTTACTGCGTTTTCATCAGCGTAGCTCTAAATCAGATCTGGGAGCTTGGTCCACAGGCCAGAGGGAATTCAGCCAAGGATCAGATCCAGCCTTCAAAATGCTCGGCTCCTCCCTCGTCCCTGTCATTGCTTTCTGCAATTGTTTTCTTTTTCCTTTTGCATTGGCGGTAGAGGCATTTTGCCTAAATGTGATGATGTGTTTGGAGTGGGAAGAGAATTTCTACTAATTCTCTATTTCACATCCATCATGAAATTTAACCTTGAATGTGAACCCTCAAGTTCTTTGCCCTAAAAATAGCTGAGGGCTGAATGGGAATGGAAGTGAAGATTAGTGTCAACTGTGGTTTCAACTATCAGAGTTCAAATGCCAAAGAATTCCCCTTGCTCACCCTTCCCAGCTTGGCCTTCACCTCTGCCCTGCAGGACCTGCTTCCAGTCAAACCGCTGCTCTTTCTAACCAACATTAACCCACATTAAGGTACATGAGATAGGAAAATTTCAGTGGAGAATTAATTACCCTAACCATTTTTTTTTTCTTTTGAAAATTAGCTAATTTTCCTTCATAAATATGACATGATACAAGTTTGTGGAGAAAAATTATTTTATTTTTGGAAACAAAACCAAATACTAATTGTTGGCTTGCTGCCAAGCCCAGTGCAATATACTGCATCAATTTCTAGTGGAAATGATTTCTGTTTACTATATCCTTAAGTGAAACCTTGCATTCCCATGATTAAAATAGTACTTGAAAATCTCTTGTCTATTTTTTACAAAACTGAAACACACAATGCATATTATTTAAAGAAACAAAGCACTGCAGTGCAATGAAATTACCTTTAATGACATTCAGCGGGTCTTGTAACTTCGGCTTAATGGCACTGTAGTAGAATGAATTTTAAAAGGTTTAATGGTGCTGTAGAGATGGCTCAGCGTTTAAGAGCATTTGCTGTAAACTCAAGGCCAACCTGGTCTACATAGTGAGTTCTAGGTCAGCTGGGCTACAAGGAGAGCCCGTCTTAAAAAAAAAAAAAGTAATATTGTCTCTATGTAGGAAACTTTATAGTAAATATTGTTAATTATGCCTTGAGTATATTTATGTGTGGATCCCCACAGAGGCCAGAAAAGGGAGTTGGATCACCTGGAACTGGAGTTACAGAGAGTTGTGTGCTACCTGATGTGGGTGTTGGAAACTGAACTCAGGTCTTCTGCAAGAGCAACAAGTACTCTTAGCCACTGAGCCATCTCTCCAGCCTCTGGATTTCTTGACTGTCAGCCAGAACAAGGGGCTCCTTTTCTTTCTCATGCCCCTATAACTTTTCCTGTCTTAGTATCCTGCCTCTGTTTGAGTAGAATAAATTACTTTTGGGAATTATACTATTAGTAGTCAATTAGTCATCAAACAACATAAAACACTGGGGCTGGAGAGATAGCTCAGTGGTTAAGAGCACTGACTGCTCTTGCAGAGGACCCAGGTTCAATTCCCAGCACCCACATGGCGGCTACGAACCATCTTTAACTCTAGTTCCAGGGAAATCAGAATCCCTCTTCTGACCTCCACAGCATTGCATGACATGGGTGCACTCATATACGTGCAGGCAATATACTCATCCACACACATAAAATAAAAATAATAATATTAGCAACAGCAACATAAAACATTAACTGAGTCATAATGGAGGTTAGCATTTGAGAAGTCACCATGCTTCTCAGCGCATTAATTTTCTTAGAGCTTAGAGCCAAACACCACGTAGAAGTGAATGAGTATGATCCTCTCATCTCATAAACAAGACTATAGCAGCTGCATGTTGGGTGCATAGATGCCAGCTGCCAGACAGAGCTCTACTGTCAAAGTCTACAGTGTTTTCCAGTAAGGAAAAGTGAGGTACAGTAAGACTGACTTCATAGAGTGGACATTGTGAAATTCTCCATCTTCAAAGCTGGCATAATTGGGGACTTCTAGGTGACATTTCACTTTCTGATGATTTAAAAAAAATATTTTTATTATTTTTATTTTATGTGTATGAGTATATTGCCTGCATGTAAGTGTACCTGTGTTGTGCAGTGCCCGAGGAAGTCAGAAGGCATTGGATCTCCTGGAACTGGAGTTACAGATGGTTGCTAGCTACCCTGTGGGTGCTGGGAACCAAAGCCAGGTCCTCTGCAAGAGCAGCCAGTGCTCTTAACTATTGAGCCATCTCTCCAACCCCACTATGCAGATTCTTTTGTTTGATTTTTTGAGACAGGGCCTCATGTAGCCAAGTCTGGCCTAGAACATACTGTGGAGTCATAGCTAACCTTGACTCCTGGTCTTTAGCCTCCACCTCCCAAATGCTGAGATTACAAATGTATGCTACCACACTTGGTTCAATTTCATTGTTTTTTATATCATAAAGTTGTTAAAGACATGACTTAAAACTAATCAATTTCATGCAGGTATTCATACACATGTACACAGAGCCTAGCCCATATTAAAGACCCATCTTAGGCTCTTTCCCTACCTCAGTGGATGCTCCGTGGAGAGGATTAAATGGGACTCCCTGCACTTTCATGTTTGCTTTTCTTTCCTCTCTGGTTTAACCTCTTTGTATATGACAGGGAGGGGGAACAACTGTGGTAAAGAGGAAGATGAATTATTTAACTGAGCACGTGATAGAATCCTTGACTCAAAGTCCCAAGGTTACCTTGCTAGCCCCTCCCATCTGGGCAGCTTCCCAGAGCTAATCTGACTTCCCTCTCACCCCTTAAGCCTGTAGGTGGAGATGCCCTTGTCAGCAAACAGCCTTCTCTACCTCACTGTACTGTCTCAGAAATGCTACCCAAGGCGCTCATTGCCCCCAAGAGAGTGTAAGATATCCTTGAGTTTGTTTATGAGCCTTAGGGATTGGAGCCAGTCAGTTGCAAATCCATCAAGTTAAATAAAGCCACGGAGACAGACATAATAAAAAGCCCTGGAGCATCATTAAATGCTTAACTGAATTATATGCGCAGAAGAAAGAATTTGACTTGATGATGGAAGTCCTCAAGATAGATCACTCAGTTTAGATCCAATCCAAACAGGGAATGGAGAGATGGCTCAGTGGTTAAGAGCACTGGCTGTTCTTGCAGAAAACCCAAGTTTGAACTCCAGCACCCACATGACAGCTAACAATCATCCTTGACTCCAGTTCCAGGGGATCTGACACACTCTTCTGTCTTGTGTATGACGTGGGTTCACTTACATACATGCAGACATAACACACACATAAAATTAAAATAAATAAATAAATCAAACCCAATCAATCACATAGTATAAGTAATGTATTATGGACAGTGGTCTCTCTATGAAAGAAAATAGGCTGTGAGAGATTCTTTCCATATTTAGAAACCCAAGGTACATTTTTTTCCCCTTCTAAACTGCAGTCCTATAAACATACCTGCTTAATAATGGGCTGAACCACCGAGCAGGCTGAACTCTAGGTCTGTGAGTGGAGAACCTCCTTAGTGCAGAGAATGAGAAGAAAGTGCTCCTCTTTTCTGGGCTTTAATTGTCCTCTTCAACCCCAAGGACTCTGACCTTCATCTACCCTAGGCTCCTTCACTTTGCTGTGTGGGCTGGCCTTTTCCAGAGCCCAAATCACCCACTTCCTTCCTCAAACTCCAGCCCCTCATTGAAATTCCTAAGAAATCGCAGAGAATAAGCTAGTTAAGGACTACCATTTGATTTTCTAGGAGCCCCTCCTTTCCATAAGTGCTGGCAATTTTGTAAAAGGGTCCTTTGTGTTTGGAATATCCCTTGGAAGTAGAGGTCTGGAGTACTAAATACTGATACAGAATTATAGTCTGTTATTCTGGAAGGTTCTTTCATACCGTAACCACCCCTCTGTCTCAGCTGCTTCTCCATTTCTTGGGACAAAACAAACTATTCAGGGAAATCAATATGATCACACAGCACAATCCATGTACATGCTGAGGCAGGAACTTTCATTTCAGCATTGGTGGTGATCTTGTGTCTTGGTGCTAGTCTGTTATAGATGTATGTTCCTTTTGAAAGTCCACCACCTTTCAAAGTTTCTTTGGAAAAAGCACTCATTTGGAGGAATGAACCCATGGGATATATTTCGGTGGGCTTTTAAATCATGTTTTTCATTCTTTATCTGCCCAAGGCCAGGCAAACAACCCTCCTTAAGTGAATTGTCTTCATTCTTGAACTTAGTGATACAAAAATCAAAATTGAAAAGCCATTCATCCATAAATGCATTACTTTTCTCATCGCGCTGACCTGATGCCTGACAAAAAGCAACTTAAGGGAGGAAGGGTTTATTTGGTACAGAATTTGAGGGTATAGTCCGTCATGGTGATAGGCGCATAAGGGAACTGGTCACATTGCATCTGAAGTCTGGACACACAGAGAAATGAATGCTCACTTGGCTTCCTCCTTTTCCCCTTTTGATTCAGTCAATCTAGGACCCCAGTCAATGGAATGGTACCACCTAAGGATTCCTTCCTCAGTTAAACCTCTCTGAAAACACCCTTACAGACTGACTCGGAGATGTGTCTCCAAGGTGACCCCAAATCCAGTCAAAGTGATGAAGAGGATCAGTCATCATAATCCTTTCTAGTGGTGATGTCCAGATAAGACTATTGACTTAAAAGAGAAAATGTTAATTTTTGCCATGGTTTCAGAGGGTTGCTTGGCCCCAGGAGCTTGGGCAGAATATCATCTTTCAAAGAAAGAGGCTGTCACCTCTGCGCAGACAGGAAGCAGGGCAAACTGGTAACAGGAAAAATCTGTAACATAAGAAACAGTATATTTTAAAATGAAATGGAAATCTTTTTTAAAGGTTAAAAACTCATTCAATTTTATGTCTTACAGGGCTTATACTGAGTTCAATACTGTATAGCTCTATTAATTCAACAGAGATGTATCTTAGCTCTGGAAACTGTTACTGAGTATGTTAAAGCTATAATGAAATGTGTCTTCTAGAAAAAAAAATTAAAAAAAAACATAGACCCCAGGAACATGCCCCTATTGATATATTTCCTCCAACTGGGCACCACCTTCTACAGTTCCATTATTTACGAGTTCCATTATTTACCAATCAGCAATCTAGTCCAAATTTGAATTCATTAATGAATTAAGCTCTTCATTAGACAATATTCTCTAATCTTCTCTGGAAACATTCTCATAGACATACCTAGAGGTATGCTTTACTAATCTCCTAGGTGCTTCTAAATCCTATCAGGATTAGAAAATTAACCATTACAACATAGCTGAGATACCCCCTGTTACAGACCTCACTCCTACTTCAAACCCTATCCCAGTATCTTACCCCCTAGACAGACCCACATTAGGATGCCGTTGGAACATTTTGGTACTGGATGATCACTAAGCCCAGTTTGCCTTTTTTTCTGTGAATGGAGATGTTGGGACCTTCCATCTCCTCTCACTGTGCAAACAGTTTCTCCACCTTCCACTTGTGTCTAACCAGCCATGTTACTCAGCACCTATTTAGCATAACTTATTGTACTTGCCTACAAAGCTTTGGTTATACTTGTTCACCCAAATGAATCTGTCACTAGGTGAATTCCCATCAGTACAACGTAATGAACTGAAAATCCTTGGACCGAGTCAGGTACCGTTTCACATCACATGCCAATGAAGCAGAAGATGAAATTATTCAGTAATGGTCAAACTCCAAACAAGAAAATTTCATCAGCCTTTAATCCAGTAACATATATGCTAGATATATTTCATTTGTTTGATATATATACATTTCAACTTACATTACCTATGTATTCTGAAACCAGTGTCAACTGCCTTGAATCACAGGGTAAGGTTAAGACAGTTTCTGACCAGAGTTGCCTTATTGCAGTTACAGGATGAAAATATTGAAATGCAAAATTGATGAATAAACCAAGCATCCATAATCAATAATGACACTATTTATTGAGCACATACTATATGCTAGGCACTCTATTTTTTTTTCTAAATGGATTTTTAAAAATATATACACTATTTAATTTTTTTAGAAGAAGCATTTCATTACAGCTTTAACATACTCGATAACAATTTCCAGAGCAAATATACATCTCTTTCAAAAGTGGCTATAAAATTTTTAGGTTCACTGTTGAATGAATACAGTCATACAATATTGAACTCAGTATAAACCCTGTAAGACATAAAATTGAATGAGTTTTTAACCTTTAAAAAAGATCTCCATTTCATCTTAAAATATACTGTTTCTTGCTGGGCGTGGTGGTGCATGCCTTTAATCCCAGTACTCAGGAAGCAGAGGTAGGCAGATTTCTCTGAGTTCAAGGCCAGCCTGGTTTACATAGTGAGTTCCAGGACAGTTGGGGCTACAGAGAGACCCTGTCTCAAAAAAGACCAAAAAAAAAAAAAAATACTGTTTCTTACAGAAAGACTCATTGTTTTTTGCTAATAATGCTGAGATGTTGGTGCATGCATTTCTAATCTGTATGTATCTAATTATTACTAGTCATAATCGGTTGCACTTGGATCCTTGGCACCTTGATGTCTATAAAGTCATCAAGTAGATTTCAATGGTAATGTTTATCACCTCTACTAATTAACATGACATAAATTTTTATGCTTCCTCCTCAAATATAATTCATTTAAAAAATTTGTTGATTTTTTTTGTGTATATCACACAGAACATCCCAAACCATCTTATTCATCTACACACCCACTTCCCAGGTGGCACCCTCCCATAGCCTTCCTCCCCCTGCTAGAGCCCTTATATTCTGCCATCCCTGCTACTGTCTGCTGTGTTGTCAGCACCCCCAGCTGTTCCCCACTACTATGAATCTAGTCAGCCTATCTAGAGGTCTTTGTTTTAGGAGGGTCAGCTGTTCCTCATCTAGCAGCAATCAGTTGTCAATATTCCTTTAGATAAGATTGGGGTCTGCTGTTCATTTTCCCAGTTCTATGCTGAGTTACTATCTGGGAGTCCCTTTGGCCACCCTGGCCAACAATTCAAAAGAAGGGATCTCCTATCTGGCATTGTTGCTCGTTATGTAGCCTTTAGCTATACATATGGACTCTTAAAAAATTATATTGGCCCCTTTAATCTTTGGTTATACTTTCCTTTTGGGTGTTTAAGGCCATACAGTTGGCCCAGATAAACCAATTTATTTTTACTCTTAAGGTTGTTTGAGGATCTGTTCCTCAGGGGTCACATGGGCTTGGGAGGAACCCCTGGCTCCTTTCTTTAACCAGTTCCGCCTATGTGAAGATAAGACACTCTATTTTTATATATAAATCATCTTACTTACTTACAAGAACCTTATAAATAATATTAGACCTGTCTGGTAGTTGAGAAACTGGAGAGATTATAAAACCAGCTTAAGTTCAGAGATAATGTACAGTAAAAAGTCAAACACAGGTTGTCTGATTCAGTGCCCCCTGCCTCTCAAAGTAGAAGTAGAGTGGATATTTTCATTCTGAGCTTTGTTAGCTTAGAGAAGAATATTATCACTCTGACCTGGGTGCTCTGTCCTTGAGTAAAATTAACTACAGAGTATAACAGAACACTTCTGAATTTCTAAAATGAGAGATGTTCTGGGGTGAGTTGAGTGATCCATGGGATACGTAATCTCTGAAGTCAGCCACTTGTGGAGGTCAGCTTTCTGTCACTCTGACAAAACTCGAGATCATCAACCTAAAAGGAGAGAAGGATTGAATTTTTGGCTCCTGGTTCCAGTTCACGATTGCTTGATCTTGCTTGGGGCAGTGGTGAAGCCAACATCATGGCAGGAGGCTATGATACAGGAGGTAGCTCACATCATGGTGCCTGGGAAGCAAAAAGAGAGAGGAAAAGGTCCCCGTATTCCCTTAAAAGGCACAGCCCCAAAGGCTTCCAACATCATTCCTCTAGGTTCCACCTCCTGAAGGTTCCACCACCTCTAATAGTGCCATAGGCTGGTGATCAAGTCTTTAACATGTGGGCCTTTGGCACACGTTCCAGACCTAAGCCACTGTACCACCCAACCAACTACACATCCCAGTTTTCATGGCATTATATCCTCTCCTTCTGTTCAAATTACAGCTGGATCTGAAAGTTGATCTTAACTTAGAAAAGTAACTGCATGCCTATAGAAGTAACCTCAGGTGCTCTTTCATAAGTACCTTGCAGCTTGTATCAAAGTGCCCTGAAGCACTCACCTTTAGGAAGTCAGGTATGATGTAAGACACCTTCAGACTGCAATACTGAGAGGAAGTCCAGGCCAGTCACACAAAAACTGTATGGGGAGAGTTACCCAGCAGGCCTCCATCCATTCCATCCTTCTCAGCCACAGCACCAGAGTATGCAACTGAGCTTTCAAATATCTCTAGATCTAGTTTCCATTGGCGACAGTCACATGAGAGACCCCCAACTGAAAGCCAGCCAGCCGAATTTAATCACAGAACCAGGAGAGAGGATAATGGCTGATATTTTAAGCCACTTAGTTTGGGCATGGCTTGTTATGTTCAGTGGATACCCACAACACATGCTGAGTGGAAGGAGGGCTAGCAAATGTCTAGGGTTGTCTTTGGGCCAGACCCTGTGCTGAAATTATCAGTGTATTTGCAATGTTGACAGATTTTTCCTACTAGATATCCTTTGATACAAGCAAAAGTCTGGAATTTCCAGTTTGGTTGAAACTCCCTTTCCTGCCCATCCTTATCCTCCAAGGCAATCTCTGGTGTCTCTAGGAATGATTTTGGTATTTCTGTGATACAGAATGGTCATGGAAAAAGGGAATCTGAGATGGAGTTGAAAAGAAAGAACTTCTCAAAAGAGATCAAAGCCTCTTTGTAACAAAGAGATGGGACCGACAGTGGGGCTGAGCCACAGGGAGAGCAAGGGGAGGCAGGAACATGTTTTCATGGTAGGTAAATGAACTGAGGGTTCAACTGAAACTGAAAAAACAAAACCACACAGCTGTGAGAAATACTGCCTTGAGTTCTGAACTGGATTTTCTTCTACACTGAGAAAGTCAAATAACACCGGGATTCTTTCCCCTGGTCTTAATGTCTGTACACCCAGTGTTTCTTTTACTGTGGCAGTCTTCTGCACCTTGACCACATGGGCTGTGGTTTCCATTAGATTTACATGTAGAACATCTTACTTCCATCAGGTCATGAAATATATATAATTATCTTTGTTTTATTGAGTTAAAAGTGGGGGCTGGAGAGATGGCTGAATGGTTAAGAGCCCTGACTGCTCTTGCAGACGACCTGGGCTCAGTTCCCAGCACCCACATGGAGGTTCACAACCACCTATAACTCTAGCTTCAGGGAATTTGATATCTACATAAAGGTTTCAGGAGAGAATGGACTCTACAGAGTTGTCCTCTGACTGCCCCATACACTGCTTGCATGCATATATTGTGCACACATAATACTAATTGTTAAGGTTCAGATAGCCCTGCCCCCTCATCAACAGGGTCTCAAGGACTTCTCAAGCTCCTGAGAAAAGGGAACCAAGCTGATAAGCACCCTGGTCTTTGAAGTCAGGAGATGCAGACTTTTCTCCACTGTTTGGCCAACACAGCAGGCTTCCCCTTTGATCTCTAAAGAGAACAGGTTTTAACAGTCCTGCTCTCCCACTTCCCCCCACCCAACTTTTTTTAAAAAATACATCTTCCTGCCTTCTGCAGGAACCAGAAGCCTCCCCCTTTAAAAGACCTCAGCTTATGACCCGGGCAGACATTTTCCCTGCCCGGAAGGGAATCTGTCCCATGTGTTCCTTTGCTAATAAACTCTATTTCTATGGAGTTTTATCTGTGTTCTGGTGCTTTTCCAGGATCAACTCTATCCGTTCGTTCTCCGGCTACTTTTTATCTATCAGATGGTGCCAAAACCCAGTTCTTACTTCAAGGGACCTGCCTGGACTTCTCCAATGCCACTAACTTGGCTTTCAGGTACACTCCCACCCTTCTTTTCTCTCTCTCCTCCTCTCCCCAGCACTCTGCTTTGCTTTCACCTCTTTCTGGCTCTCCTCACTGGGGAACACACTCTGCCTTGCCTGCATTGTCTTTTGATCTCCTTTCCCATGGATTTTCATCACTCCCAGATAGCACTGTGGTCTCCGTGATGGACCTGCTTCATCCGTTCACTACCTCGGTTCCCCCACCTGCCGCTCATCTTCAGCATCTCGCCCCCCCCTTTGCCATGGGCCTGCAAGCTCTGCTGTCTTCTATCCTTTTTCCCGTCTTTATCCTCTTCCACTGCCTTTCTTCCTCACTTTACCATTCAGTCCAACACATGCAAATTCTCTAGGTCCTTCTCCCTCTCCCCCTCCCATACTAAAGCTTTCTACTCCCTTTCATATGCCTCCCAGCCCTCCACGTGTCTGACCTCACATACAGGCTCTAAACCTGCATGACCCCAAGGCTTTTTTCCCCTTCCCGCTATTCACCCCTTCTGGGCAGCTGCGTAGACTGCCAATTGCCCTGCCCTGGGAATTTTTTCTTTAACATTCTAATAAAATGATAAAAGTTTCTAGCTGGACCCATTCTTAAATTCTTTTATAAATGTGGCTAAAAACCTTTTAGGGGACCCGTTCTCCCCGTTTTGACCCAAGTAGCCTAAACCAGCTAGGTGACTTAGCTGGATCATTTAAAGAATTTCAGGCAGCTTGCCCCATGCACAAACAAAAAAATGTTTTAAAAGGCTTTTTTTCTCCTAAACTTTTTCTCAGGCAAAGGGGCTCAAACTTTGATCTTGGGCCCTCTTGGGCATCAAGCAACTGGTGCTCAGGAACCTACTTTTCTAACTAAACCTAAGGGGTCTCTGCTATCCAAGTTGATCCCCTCCCTTGTCAGAGGACTAATCTCTAGACTCTGCTGGAGGGCAGGACCTCCTGAGCTTCCCCTTGCCTGGCTCCCAAGTCCGTTCTTGCATGCTTGCTGCAGAGCTCTGAAGGAAGCAGCTGGGGGCTTGATGGTAGAGCAAGGCTCTCCTGTTACTTTACCTGGCAGGTGAGAGCTACAGCGATTTGCTTTTCTATTTAGGTCACACACACACACACACACACACACACACATATATGAGGGTACTTTCTTCTTTAATATCAAGCCTAATCTACTGGTGTGCCTACGATTCTCTTGCAATTTAGTTTTTGTTTTCATTTCTTAATGATGTCATAGAATAAACAATGTATTTCTAGTTCATACTAAGGTAATAATGCCAAATCTACACAATGGGAGTATAAATTTTAACATCGTTTAGGGCCTGTTTCTAAAGGGGATTACTTTGAGTTTTAACTTCTTCTATGGTATATTTACTGTTTTTAAAAGATGATTGTTTTAGGTATTTACACTGAAATATTTATGGATATTTTAAAAGGAATTATTTTTAGGTTTTGACATTGTTTACATGACACCTTTATCTGGTAATATTAAAAGAATTATTTTGGATTTTAACATCTTTTATATGGTATTTACTAATTTCTAAAAATGACTATTTTAAATTCTTCCTGTTTTACATAATATATTTGTTAGTTTCTAAAGGCAACTTAAAATTTTTCTAGCCATTTGCCTTCAAGGTGCAAAGGGAGCTGACACTTTGTGATGACTAAACCTGTGAAGCACATGGAAATTTGCTGTACTTCAGGACCAAAACCTGACAAGAGACAAGCTACTACCAACACATAGTTACAACAATGAGAGGTAAAAAGTAATTGTCTACTTGAGTGAGAGGCTTGGGATGCCATCTCTACTGGTCTTAACTCCTCCCCTTTCTACATTGTGATTCTAAGCCTGTTTTTCTCTATTCCCTCTCTGATACTCAGATGCTCTATGTTTGCTTATGTTCCTGCCCCATCATTCCCTGAGTGCTTTCTAGTTATAATGTCAGCGTAATATTAATTATATTGGTAAATAGTCACGTGCTGTTTGAGCTCACTGAGATGCTGACTCTGGAGATGGGATTAGCCCTCCCACTTCAGACTCAAGCCTATTATCTCAAGATGTGTTCTCCAAGACTTTTCCAGGTTCAGGCTGGCCCACGAACCTGTGACAAGGAGAAGGAGAGCAACAAAACATCCTGAGAGTAAAGGCACTTTGCAGTTGAGAACCGCTAAGGTGTAAATTTCAACAGAGGGTATTACTGACTATAATGGAACTAGCTAATGGAATGATTTTCAGTACTATTTAGATTTTATTTATTCTTAACCTAATCTGTTAATGTTTCCTTTTGTCTTTCCTGTCTCCTACAAGGTTTTATTAACTTCCTTCAGTTATTTAGCTCTTAAAAAGGAAAAAGATGCTCCCTCAAATCTATATGGAAACTTAACTCTTTCTTTAGACCACTAATTACCTATACAAGATGACGTCTAAGCTGGTTGGGTAAAATCCTATTTGTTAAATGCCATTTTGTTTTTAGTTTACTTTCATGGTGTTTTAAGATGTATTCATTTTGTTTGTCTACTTCAAAGGTGATATAGTTTAAAAATGATAAACCAGCCAGGCATGGTGGTGCACGCTTGTAGTCCCAGCACTTGGGAGGCAGAGGCAGGCGGATCTTTATTTTGATATATCACAGTGAAAGATTTATCGTCCTCTTTTTTTTTTTTTTTTTTTTTTTTTTTTTAAAAAAAAAAAAAAAAAAAAAAAAAAGATAAACCACATTCTCAACAAAGACCATATAATTAAATATGTATACACAGTCAGCATAAATTTATGGTTCGTAAAATTAACTTACTTGGTATCATATTAATTTTTTAACTAAATCTCATACAAACTAAAAATGTTAAATTAACACCAAAATATTTTTTCAGGCCAAAATATGCTCTCTTTACTCTACAGCATGGTTCCTGGTACTAAAATATATAAATTAATTTTAAGTACCTCTCTCCCTCTCTCTCTCTCTCTCTCCCTCTCTCTCTCTCTCTCTCTCTCTCACCACTGCCCTTCTGGGGCTCTACTAAACCTCTATTAAACCACCACCCTTCTGGGGCTCATCTTCCCTCAGCCTCTACTAAACCTCAGGATCAACTTGATCCACAAGCTTCCCTCCCTTCTGGCTCACTGCGTGTTTTCTGCTTTTCTCCCATCCCATTCCTTGTACTTTGTCTCCGTCTACTGGTTGGTTGCGCCATGCTATCGTTGCAGAGTTTTCTTCTTATCTCGCTTGCCTCAAAATCACACGTGTGTCGTAAAACCCCTTCCTTTCTCTGGATAAAGGACGCTATTTCCAGAGATAGGAACACACACTACTTCCTGTCCAGGACAGGATCTTGCCTTTCCTCTCCCTGATGATCTAATTGTGGGATGCCACCTTCCAAGTCCCAACTTGGAAATATCTCAAAAATAATAATTCGAACCCACGCACCAAAAGGGACACTTTCTTTTGGTGCCTGGTTCTCCTCGCTCTCATTTTGCATGACTGATGGCAAACCCCTTTTCCTCTTACTCCCTCCCCATCTCGCTCTTCCTCGTCTGCTGCACTTTACTGCCCAAACTCGTGATCCTGCCTCCACTCCCTATGCAGAGAGGATTTTCTTTGTCTCCCATCTGCTCGGTTCTGTCTCTACCTCCTACCTGCTTCCACGGTTCTTTCTCTAACTCCTCTTCACTCTGTACTTAATCTGTCACTATGGGAAGCACCCTCTCAAAGTCTTGGGGTCTCACACCTCTTGCTTGTCTTCTTAAATCCTTAAAACAACTAGGACTTTTAGGTACAATCAGGCCAAAATGCCTGAAGTTCCTGTGCACCACTGCCTCACCTCAGTGTGAGTGCAAAGGTCCGAATTACCATACATCCAAGCTTCCTTTGATCTCCGTGCTAATCCCTTCCTCTGGGTCCCATGTTCATCCCATCAAGTTCTTCTGGCTAAGACAGTTTCACAGGATCCCAACCAACGAGGGGCCCCCACCCCCCCACCCCTCCACCTCAGCTTTTGTTCCTACCATAGCCGATTAGGGCCCATTCCCAACCTCCTCCTGCTCCCCAGCCTGAGGCACAGCCAACTCTTCCCCATGCTCTCCCCTTGCTATACTCTCCCTTGCCTCCCATTCCAGGGCCCAACCCAGCTCTCTTCCCTTCTCCGACTCGAACTCCCTCTTCGTGCCGCAATCTTCCCCCTCTCCAGTGCCGCTCTAAGTCCATCACCTGCTCTCCTTCCACTAACTCTCCTCTACTTGAGGAAATCCAAAGCCTTAAACACCTCCTTGCCAAATATTCCCTAGTCTCCCCTATTCTGGCTTCTAGCTCAAATAACCTGTTTATCCCTCCTGTATCTAACTTTTACTTTGATTCCAGACCCTGCCTCTGGTACCCCTGCCCCTGTGTCCCCTCATGGACAGGCCACCTCTCCCATCTCTCCCACGACAACAGTTATAAATTCTAAACAGAGTCATAGCACAGTTTTCCTTAACTGATTATGCTGGAGGTTGTAAACCTCCTTCGATAATGTTTAACTATGTATCAATTGCTTTTTTCCACCTAAAGCAAGGTTTTGGCAGGCCACTGTCTAAACTACATAAGGTAAAAGATTTACCTAGAAACTTATAAAACACAATATGTACATGGGTAATATTATCTTATGTATATGATTTAGATTCCATGTTCTTTTAATAAGATGATGCTATACACTACTTTCTTCTGAGTCAAACAACTACCACCTGCATGACTTCAACTGTGTCCACTAACAAAAAATCATCACAATTGGACTTGTTGACTTAAGTATCTAAGGAGGAGGGGTAAACAGGGTCAGTGGACCCTCACCTGAGTATCCAGCTGCTCTTCTCAGCCGACTGTATGTAATCTGGCCCTAATCACATGGTCTCCTGGGTTTGGGGAGGACTAAAGTAGTTTATCTGGAAAAGGCTAGGAAGAGACGGCTTGATCCATACTGGGTTAAGGCTTTCCAATGTAAATACTCTCAGGTCACTCATATACCTCAGCAACCCCTCAGTCTTCTCTGTAAGTAAGCTCAGTAAATTCATTGGTTCCCCAGGAAAACTTTAATGTAATCAAACATTGGTTTGATACTACAACCTAAAAAGGGGAAAAACATTGCTTAGTATCACCAAGATAAGAATTCTCACAACAAATGAAAAATTTGTTAGTTAATGTTATTGTGTCTCATGGTTATTAAAAAAAGAAAATGGAAAATTGGAGGATGTTGGAAGGATATAAGAATGGAGACTTTTTAAAAAGGATTTATGTATGAAAATTATGATGGCTGGTTATTTCCAGAATTGACAGAGAAATGAAAGAGCTGGGCAGGTGATGAAGGTCTGTGTTGTGAAGGTTGTTACAATATAACAAGGATGAGCCAAGGATAATGTGTAGACAATCTTGATTTTTCTAGGGTTGTAACTTAGTCAACTAGTCTAAGGATGTCTAGTCAAGGTTTATTTAGGGATGTTGCCCAAGCTCTATCTACATAGCACATGATAATTAAAAGTACCAGACTGGTGTAACTAACCTTGCTGGATGTTTAATAGCCAGACTTTAAGGCCTATACTAATCTGGTCAGAGGGACTTAAAGAGACAAATTTTTGTTCCTTGCCCTCCAAGGTCAAGCAAGTTCCAAGGGGCTATGGAACATCTCTCGAAATGTCCTGTAACTGTGGTAAGTCACCTGTCCTCTTGTTCAGGGAGGCCATGGAGACCCCAGAAGATGGACTTGAACCAGTGTCCAGTCAGCAAAGAGGAGAGTCAACACAGAGAAAACATTTCCTCCATGCTTCCAAGTGAAGTCCCGTTCAAGCAGGACCTTTTGTCTTATCTTCACGTAGATGGAACTGGTAAAAGAAAAGCCTGAGGAGCCAGGGACTCT
>NW_008329127.1:89937-116922 GCF_000622305.1 Nannospalax galili | reverse complement strand
AAAAGAAAAGCCTGAGGAGACAGGGGCTCCTCCAAGCCCATGTGACTCCTGAGGTCCAAATCCTCATATGACTTTAAGGGTAAAAATAAATTGGTTTATTTGGGCCAACAGTATGGTCTTAAACACCCAAAGGAAAGTATAACCAAAAATTAAAGTCATCAGTATATTTTAAGAGTTCAATAGATTACATAACCCAGACATTAGATGTAAGTTCTTTTGTTATTTAGACAATTATCTGTCATTGATTATTTTGTTCCTACTAAGACAACATTACTCAGATGTAAGGCTTCAAATCTTGGTCTGCAATACTGTAGTGCCCACCTGTAGCTCAGGGAGACAACCAGCTATTGTTCTAAAATGGTGGATAAATTGCTATTTTTCTAAAATGATGAATAAATTAGTTTTCTCCCCCTACCTAGAAGCCTTTGAGAGGTAACTGACACTGATTCTAGCCACTCCAACAGCTATCAAAATGCCTGAAAACAAATCCTGAGTCCATCACTCTCGAGTTCAGCCCTGGCAGTAAAGAGAAAAAAACGAAAATGAGCTATTACCTTGGTGCTAACCATTGCTCCTTGCCTCTTCAGATATTTTCAGGACCAAAATCCAAAAACTAACTCTTACTCTCACACTAATTTTAATCAGTTGTTACTTTCCTTCCCTCCACATGTATACAAGCACCTGTCACCCATTGAGGACCCTGTTGAGATGCATGAAGAGGGAACCCCTGCCGTCTGACCGACCCCTAATCCAGCCCCCCTCCCACGTCGACCCTGTCTATCAGGAAGTAGCAAGACAACAACGGCGCCCCCTATCCTATAACACAAAAGGCTGGAATGTTAAGGTTCAGATAGCCCTGCCCCCTCACCAACAGGGTCTCAAGGACTTCTCAAGCTCCTGAGAAAAGGGACCCCGAGCTGATAAGCACCCTGGTCTTTGAAGTCAAGAGAAGCAGACTTTTCTCCACTGTTTGGCTAACACAGCAGGCTTCCCCTTTGATCTCTAAAGAGAACAGGTTTTAACAGTCCTGCTCTCCCCCTTCCCCCTGCCCAAGTTAAAAAAAAATAAATCTTCCAACCTTCTGCAGGAAGCAGAAGCCTCCCCCTTTAAAAGACCCCAGCTCAGGACCCAGGCAGACATTTTCCCTGCCAGGAAGGGAATCTGTCCCATGTGTTCCTTTGCTAATAAACTCAAGATAGCCTTAGGAAAACCATCCTACCATCTCATTATCTTCTTTGTAGGTTCTACCAAATTAGAGCTTTAAAATGCAACATATCACAACAGAATTGAATGAGATAACCAGCACACAGCAAGTTTTTAAGAAGTTGCATTATCTGACATTCATTTGTACCATTTTTTTTTTTTCTTTTTTTTTGTAATCTGGTTTAAGGGCTGGCAAGATGGCTTAGCTAAGGTGAAGATACTTACCACTAAGTCTGATGGCCTACGTTCAATCCATGCAACCTATATGGTGAAAGGAGAGAACCCACTTCTGCAAGTTGTACTTTGAACACACCATGGTGCACACACACATAAAATAAATAAATATAAGAATATTTAAAATTGGGGCTAGAGAGATGGCTCTGTGGTTAAGAGCACAGGCTGCTCTTGCAGAGGACCTGAGTTTGGTTCCCAGCCCCGACATGGCACCTAACAACTGTCTGTTACTCCAGTTCTAGGGGATCTGATCCCCTCTTCTGAAGTCCTCGGGCATTGCATGATATGGTTGGACTTAGACACATGCAGGCAATACACTCATACACGTCAAATAAAAATAATTATAAAATATCGTTTTAATATTGTAATGCCAAATTCTCCCCTGAGAGACCCATGCATGCTCTCTTGGTTCCCAGGCCCATGCAATCCTAATGCCAACCAACAGAGCCAACACCATGCACTCCATTTCTTTGTATAAAGTTTATGGAGTCCGAAAGAAAGTTACTTACAGAGGCATACACCCACAGGCTCTTTCCCTACCACCTCTCAGCTGAGCTTTTGAAATCTGCCACCTCTACTGGCCCACCAGCAACCCACCAGTGCCCCACCAAGATGGCGACTTTCTGCTGCTTCCCAGCTTCCTCAGTGGCTGTCCTTAGACCCTCCCCCTTATGCAACTGAAGCTGACCGGTTGGGTGGGAGGGGTGACTGGCACCCCCTCTGAGTCTCTTGGGGGTTCAGTGCTAGTTCTCCTGGAGGACACGCCTACCCAACAAATATTTAAAATAAAATATGTTCTTAGAAACTGCTAGGAAACTTGGGGAAGAGCACAGTGACAAAATATAAGGCAGAGTCTTATGTGTCCCAGACCAGTTTCCAAGTCACTACATAGTCAAAGATGACTTTGAACTTTTGATCCTCCTGCCTCAACCTCCTGATTACAGGTGTGTATCACCATGTCCAGTTTTACAAAGTGCTAGGGCTCAAACCCAGGGCCTAGTGCATGCTAAGCCACCACTCTACCAACTGAGTTCCAGCTCCAGCCCTAACTCTGCCTCTGGTTTTTAAAATATTCAGTTTATGTGTAATATTCATATAAACAAATATTCACTGCCACCTCTGCCCCACACTCAAATTCCATTCAGGACCCTTAATAAAAATGCAACCACATAAGAGAAAATGACTTTAGTATTGAAGAAAGGGATGTTCCAATGCCAGGGAATAGGCTGGAGAATGGTAAGGTGGAAAAGCACAGATAATGGAATCAACAGACCAGGATGAAACTACTAAGCGCTGCTTACTAGCATATGACTTTAAAATTTTATTTATTTACTTATCAGTGATAGGTAAAAAGTAGCCGGAGAACGAACGGATAGAGTTGATCAAGGAAAAGCACCAGGACACAGGTGAAACTCCACCGGAACAGATGATAGTATAGTTTTCCTAAGGCTATCTTGAATTGATTTTTTTTTTATTTATAACAAAGCTACTGCTTCTGTTGATTATAAATTCAGATAAAAATACTTGGCAATGAAAGACTGGGTTCTGCTTCCTCCCCTGTCTCTTTGATGCCAGCAGTTGCTTGCTAACCTTTCCCTGTAAGCTCGGCTCAGTCTCTGTTGAAAAGGCAGAGAACTGTTTATCATTCTCCTGGTACATCTGTGTCATCACACAGGTATGCTTTGGGGGACAAGATGAGAACTGTCAGTCTGTTGTGTTGATGCAAATATTCACACTGGATTCCCATCATAAAAATACAACTTTGCTTATTGCTGATGGTATACATTTCCTACTTTAAATATAAAATGATGACTTGAGTGTGGTGACACGTGCCTGTAATGCCAGCATTTGGAAGGATTGGAGACTAAAGGATCTGAAGTTCAAGGTCATTCTTAGATACACAGTGAGTTGGATGCCAGCCTGAGCCACATGAGACCCTGTCTCAAAAAGCAAACACAAACAACTACCAAAAAGCACACTACAAAACAGAAATGTGTTCCTGCTGTGTTCTCCCAGTGACTGACATTTTTCACATTCAGCAGAACACAAGCCAGGGGATAGGAGGGAGTTTCCCATGAGTCAATGTGACTAAGTAACCCTTCTGATTACCTACTTAAAAATCTGAGAGAGGGGGCTAGAGAGATGGCTCAGCAGTTAAGAAAACTGGTTGTTCTTGCAGGAGACCTGAGTTTGAATCCTGCACCCACAAGGCAGCTAACAACTGTCCATAACTCTAGTCCCAGGGGATCCGACAGCCTCTTCTGTCCTCTGAAGGCATTGTACGACATGGATGTACTTACCTACATGCAGGCAATACACGTATGCACATAAAGTAAAAATAATAAATAAAATTTTAAAAAATCTGAAATGCTAAAATAAGAGTTGGTAGTTGACTGTGAATTTTAACTAGTCATGTTTTTTCATGTTTTGTCAAAAAAATTATAAAATTATATACCATATATATATATATATGTATATGATCAGTATTTAAAAACACCTAATACATAGAGCATAAAAGGGGAAGGACAAATAGGGACATTACTTGACCTGGATTTGAACTCTGGACAAGGGACTCTGACAATTTCCTTAATGCTGCTGAGGTTCTGTTTTCCTGCCTATAAAACAGAATCAGTAACACTTTCCATATGTGATTGTTGTGTGGGCTCACATGACCTGATGGGTGATACTATGTGTTACAGTTTGCTTCTGTAATGTAGACTCCTGATTTGTATGCTTGGTCTTGAATGGTGGCACTGTTTTGGAAGGTTCTGAAAACTTCGCAGGTGAGGCTGAGTTGGAGGAGTTAAGTCATTTGGTGGCAGATCCTTCAGGTACAGTATCTTTGGCTACTTTTTGCTCTCTCTGTCTTTTCCACCATGATGTGAGGGAGTGTGTGCCACTCCCTCCTCTCCATGATAGACGGAAATTTCTGAAACCAGCAGTGAAAAGAAAATCTTCCTTGGTCAGTGAGATGGCTCACTGGGTAAAGGTGCTTGCTGTCAAGGCTGACAATCTGAGTTTGATCTCTGGGACCCACTTGACCAAAAGAGAGAATCAACCTCCACAGAGTCCACTGATCTGCACATGTGTGCCATGACACACGTACCCACAACACACATGCACACACACACACACACACACACACACACACACGTAATAGTTACGAAACAAAAACCCTTCCCCCTTTTAGTTGCTTATATATTTTGGTAATAGTGACAAAAAGTAACTAATATCCCTGTGCCAGGCACTGGTACTTAGCAAAGTTCACAGCTTCCTTCCCCTATTACAGCAGGGGTAGAAAAGAAGAAAACGTGTGTGGACGGTGGTGCAACACACCTGTCATCCCAGAACTCAGGGGGTCAAGCAGGAGGATTATGATCACAAGGTTTGTCAGGGCTCCATAGCAAGACCTTGCCTAAAAGTAAAAATATAAACAAACCACCCTTGGGACTGGAGAGACAGCTCAGTGGTTAAGAGCACTGGCTAGTCTTGCAGAGGAACCAGGTTTGGTTCCCAGCACCCACACAGCAGCTAACAACCACCTATAACTCTAGTTCCCAGGGATCTGGCACCCTCTTTGGACCTCAGTAGGCAGTATACACACATGACGCATTTATATACATACAGGCAAAACATTCATGCAATTTAAGAAAAAGTCTTAAGGAAAATATTTCTCCTATGAGTACTGTGAGTTTCAACCCACCGCAAAGATCACTTCTGCAACCTCAAAAATTTTGGAAATTTCCACAGCAGATGCCAGCTGGGTGCCCTGTAATTCAATTCCATTCTGAAACTACCTGATTGAAAATAGTGTGAGATTCCGCAGGTGAGGGCTCAGTCCCCAATACTGTCCCTTGCCCCACTTTTTTTTTCTTTTGTGTGAGATAGGGTTTTGTTATGTACTCCTGGCTGTCCTGGCACCTGCTGTTTTCCAGGGTGGTCAAAATCACTGTAATACTCATGCCTTGGCCTCCTGAGTGCTGAGATTGCAGGCATGCACCACCATGCCTGGCTCTTCATCTCACATTAGTTTTCAAGGTGAAATCTTACTATGAAGTTCGGGATGGCCTGGAACTCATCATCCTCCTCCCTGTTGGAGTTTCTGGTCTACACTACCATGCCTGGTTTCACCCCACATTAGATGCCAGTCACAAGTCCCAGGGAGCTCCCTCCCTCCCTCTCATTTAGCAGGGGCTGGGATCACAGGTACACACCACTATGCCAGCCCCTCCCTCCCTCCCTCCCTCCCTCCCTTCCTCCCTTCGGAGACAGGGTCTCACTATGTAGCCCTGGCTGGCCTGGAATTCACAGAAATATGCTTGCCTCTGCCTCTCGTGCTGGGATTAAAAATGTGTGCCATCACGACTGGCCCTTTGATCCATCTTAGATGCTTGGTGCAAGCCCTAGGTTTTCTCTGTGTTTGTAACTGACTGGCTACAAATTAGGAGTTATAAGTCGGCTCATACATAGCTAAGATTTATATGTATGAAAAACTCCATATATAATAATAACACAATATCTGTGTGCATTAATTTATTAGATTTACTAACTGTGAAGGTTAGTTCATTATCAATTTAACAAAACCTGGAATCACCTGGGAGAGGGGGCTTCTGAACTTGCCTGGTTGGGGGCTATCTCAGTTATGTTAATTGAGATGAAAAGACCTCCCCACTGTAGGTGGCACCATTCCCTAGGCAAGGGTCCTGGACTATGCAAGAATGAAGAATGTGAGCTGAGTACTGACATGCATGGATTCATTGTTCTCTTCTGACTTTAGACATAATGTGAGCACTGTGAATTCCTTTTTGTTTGAACTCCTGAGCCACTTCTCTGGCCCCCTTTCATTTATTGACACACAGTAGTATCCCTCTACAATTTACTGCCAACACAAAGTCTGGTCTCCAGGTCAAAGACACAGCGACTACAACATTCAAGACAGACAGCTGAAGCATAGGAGACTGTCTTGGGCTGCCTTATGTCTCGAGTGTGCCCACAAGCTCACGACAAAGTTGGTCAGATCTCTTTAGGAGGACATCACTCATGTCGTCATAGCACTCCTGAGGAGCAGGGTACAGTTCCAGGCTCAACTGGCTTAGACTGGCCTGTGGTAGAAAAGGTCTTTCAGGGAGGCTATGGAGAAGTTACTGTCAGTGAGATTGAGTGGGTGAGCTGGGTGCATTGGCTAAGGACAGGCAGGAAGTCACAGAGCTGACAGTCTTCCATCCTGTAGTCCTTTAATTCCAGGGTCTGTAGAGTGACTGCAACTCTCTCTAGGAGAACTTGGAGAGACCTAGGACTTAAATAAATTTGTAGCACTCAGGTCTAGGTGTTTGAGCTAAGCGAGGATCTGACACTGGGCCAGGTGATTCAAGTCTGATAGTGAAATATGACAGTGAGTAACACACAGTGCCTTCAAGGGGGTCTTCAAGGCACCTGAGCCACTCTTTGGTGTGGCCACTGTGAAAGCTGACTTTATGCATACAGAGTTGCTGGAGATGGATAAGTTTGGAGAACTGAGAGATGAACTTGGTGATACACTTTTCCTCCATCACCGTGTAAGCATCTTTAGCCTTGAAGGTATTCTTGTAGATCCATGAGAGAGAGTTTACAAAGATTTCTCAACAGGCCCAGGTTAACTACAAACTGCCATGTTGGACAGACTCCAATATGTGCTCAATTCCAACTCCTCAGTGGATTCTGATCAGAAAACTTTCAAGACATTCCCGATAGTGTAGTCGGGCAAAGACCAAACCTGCATCTTGATGCAGCAAAGCCATAGGAAACTTTTGTTTCTGCTGGGCCCACTGTATGAAGTAAGCTCAGGGTAAGGTCCACTAACACTTTCAAATGCCGGATTCAGGAAAGCCCCCTCCTGTTTTTGTCTTCCTCACATCCTGTGGGGGGGCAGCCACCATCCTCTCTTAGAGCCTGTATGTTCCAGAAGTTGTGGTGTACATTCCCCAAATCAAGCACATGCAGTTTCCACCCTCTGAGGTGAACTTTCTGTTCAGTCAGCATCCATACTAGTCCACCTAGCAAAGCCAATAAAGTTTTCATGTGAGGGGTCTTCATCAGGGCCCCCACAGGGAGGCAGCGGGAGGGTCAGGTTACCACCCTTTCTTTCAGAGTCTTTGTATGTCTGCCAGTGAAGGTATCCATGAACAGTGGAGGGAAGAGCTCCATGGGCAGGTCATTCACAGCAGAGATTGCCAAGGCCTCATTCCTCAGAAGGCTCTGTACTGCCAGATTCAGGAGTGTGGGTGGGGCCTTGTAGCTCATGCTGATGGGTGTTCATTCAGAAAGATCCAGGTCTGGGGTCAGGGTTCCAAATTCCAGCAGGGCCCGCCAGTCTTCCAAGTTCCAGGACTGAGTCTCTTTTCTCCATTGTGAGCTCCTTCGGGCTCCTGCCACTGTAAATTCCCCACCAATGCACTGTAAGCTAGGACCGTGAGCCAAAGCAAACCCCCTTTTTTTTTCCCTGAAGTTGCTTTTGTCAGGGTATTTTATCATAGCAATAGTAAAAGAAACTAAGACACTAATAAATGAGCTTACTGGACTCAGAGCCAGAGGCCAGTGTTTAACTCCAGGGTCCAGTTGGCACTCCCTGATTTTTCTCGCCATCAACCACCATAGGAAGAAAACACAAACAGCAATATTAAGCTCCAAGCTTCTTGTAGGACTACTGCAAATATGAATGTGCAATCAATTATTCTTAAGTGCTTTGAGTTGTTCTATACCATAACAGAAGCACTTGTCATGATGTAAAGAAAAAATGGAGGTTTCCTAAGAGATACTGTAAGAAAGACTATAAAATTGTTGCAGTTGTGTTTAGTGACATGGCACAAAGCTGTGACCTTTTGAGAAAATAGTTTCCTTAGAAAGTGGAGATGATTTTAAGGCAGGTGATTCCTTGTGTTTGCTGTTAGGAATCAGTTTCTTTCAAATTGCAACTGTGAAACTCACTGAGGTTTATATTCTGTTTCATCCACAGGACAGCCTGGAAGACAGCTTGAATAATATTTGGCTACTTTAGTGAGGGTGTTCAGCCATTTGTTGATCTGTGCACCTGTGTTGGAGCTGACTGGCTATGGTTCAGTCTTAGAGTGAGGCAGCAAGGTTGTGACTGGATTAAGAAATACCCAGGGCATTAAGGGGGTGCACCTTGGGATGTGTTTTTGAGTGATTTTAGAGAAGATTCTTGGAGAAGACCCATTCAGCATCATTTCATAGGCTGAGGTCTCAGACTGAACACAAGTGGGAAAAGGAGAAAGCCAGCCGAATGCTGGCGTTCCCTCTTTTCTGTTTCCTGTTCCTTCAGGATGTGAGGAAGCAGCCCCATGCTGTGTTCCTGCAGCCAGGCCTTCCCCATTGCAATGGACCATAGCTCCTCCAAGTTGTGAGACAAAATAAACCCTTCCTCTCTTCCATTGTTTCTTGTCAGGTATTTGGTCACAACGGGGTGCAAAGTAATGGTGGAAGGGGTCTTGGAGCTAAGCCACTCTTGAATTTTCAACAGTTTTTTAAATTAAATCACCAATGAGCTATGTGGTCTCAAGTGAATGACTGAGTCACTCTGATCTTGTTTCTGCCAATTGTAAAATAGATATAATAAAGGAATCACAGGAGCTTTCCAAAGGTAAACATAAAGCTGCATAAAGATAAACATCCTGGCATACAATAAACCTTCATAAATATTTAGGATTGCATAGAACGGTTACTCATAAAATTAATCATGAATTTAAAAAGTCAAAAGACAAATTATGCTAATACTAATCCACCCACAGTACGGATGCTTAGTTTAGATTCAAGATTAGCTATGAAACATTTTTTAAGACATAAGCAGGCAGGGCAGACAAAACATTCATGTGTCCTGAGAATCTTCAAGTTTCTCTTTCCTGACTTCTGGTTTAAACTTTGTAATAAAACGTACATTTTTTTCCTATGCTTCTTTTTCTTTGGGTTTTATTTACATTCAGTGAATAAATACATTTATAATCTTGTCTTCATTACTGGTAATTAAAGCTACTGAGAGATGGGAGTGATAAAAATGAAACAATGATTCTACTTATTAGAGAAAAGCTACAAATAGAAGCTGACACGGAAGCTTCTAGAAGCAACTGGGGTGATTCAAGGGGCCTCAGTGTGGTTAAATGGTTATTTAGTTTGAAACTAACAGGCATTAACCAAAAAGGGATTATGGCGTAGCTACTTCACCCTTTCACTAAATCAAAATTGGAGAAATTATCTAGGGCATTCAGCTCATCTCTAGAGAATGTAACTATTTCTTAATTACTCAACTAGAAAATGCACATGCCTCTGGAGAGTTCTCAGGAAACCTTCTGGAGAGTTTATGTGAACTGCTGTCCCACAGTGATTTCTCTCACTTGAAATCAGGTTTTAGATTTCTAGGTCTCTGTTTCTCTCCTCAAAGCTTCTGCCTGTCTCCTGGGCCTTTCTCTGACCACTGCTTTAGGTCCGAGCTGGCCAAGCAAACCCTGCTGACAGACCTACCTTCACCACCTACACACCCCAGTCCTGCTCAGACACCCATCGTGGCTCTCTATGCCCATGAAATGAAGTCCAAACTCCTTCAAATGGTGTGGAAGGCCTTTTCATGATCTCACCTCATCTCTAAGTCTCCTGGATTCTTAATAACATGTATTCATTCAACATGCATTTTAGAAGTTATAGAAATCAAGCCTCAAGATGGAGGATGTGCAAAACACACTCCACTCCCAGAGAGCTCAGAGTGTGGAGGTGGGCTGAACTTGTAAAAGAAAAGTTACTGGGGCTGGAGAGATGGCTCAGTGGTTAAGAGCACTGGCTGCTCTTGCAGAGCACCCAGGTTTGGGTCCCAGCACCCATATGGTGGCTAAAAACCTTCTGTAACTCCAGTTCCGGGGGAATCTAGCACCTTCTTCTGACCTCCTGGGGCATTGCATGGCACGGGTGCACGTAGGAACACGTAGGCAATATGCTCATACACATAAAATAAAACATTAAAAAAAGCCACTGATCTTACCCTACACACACACACACATACACACACATATGCACACACAGACACAGACACACAGACACACAGAGTTACTGAATAACATGTGGTTAGGTTTATTTGCCAAATATCAAATGAGTGTTTACTAAGAACCTATGATGTACCAGGACACACAAGGCGCACATAGTGGGGAGTGCCTGATTTTTTTCTGGAGCTTGTGAAAGTGTTAAGGGGAAGTGACTTCAATGAGCAGATGGCCTCCACATGGAAAATTCTCGGCAGGCACAGAGTGTGGGAGAAAAAGCTTGGGAAGGCTAAGCTCCCGTGGGCTGATGGTTGTATAGCCAAAGCCTGGCTTCAGCATTGTGCAAGTTGCAGTCAGCCCATAATGCGCCTTCACTTTCCCTTTACCTGGATTTGTCCTGCAGGGTCAGCTTCCTGTTAGTCCAAACTAGGTTGGTCTGCATCATTACTCTTAAGAATACCTGCTTTCGCCTTCTGACTCTAATGGCCAAGTGCCATTTCTCCTCCCTTCACGCCCACCTGCAAACTTCAAGTGCAGTGAAGGCAGAACCGTGTCTGACCAGTTTGCATAATATCCTCAGGTCGCAGAGCAGTGCCAGGTACATAAATGGCTTGAAATAAACACATTCGAATGAATAGCAATGGGCATGACCATATTGTTTTTAAACAGTAGACAAAACATTCCAGAATTCAGACTGTTACTCTGCAGTTTCACTAGGGCTGTTCCTAACCTTGCCTGATGGTAAAGAGTTTGCTTGGGATGCCTCTAACTCCCTAACACACACACACAGACTCTCTCTCTCACACACACACACACACACACACACACACACACACAGACTCACATGCAAACTCAGGCTCATGTATACACACAGAGATTCACATAGCTTCTCACATACACAGTAGCCCCTACTTATACACATGCAGAGACTCACTTTATATTCCTCTATTTTTTTTTAATATATATTTTTTGGTCTTTTTGATTATTTCTATATTATGTATATGAGTGTATTGCCTACATGTATGTGAGTGCACCCATGTGAATGCAATGCCGTGGAGGTTGGAAGAAGGCTTCAGATTCCCCTGGAACTGGAGTTAAGAATGGTTCGCAGCTGCCATGTGGGTGTTGGGAGTCAAACCCGGGTCCTCTGCAAGAGCAGTCAGTGCTCTTAAGCACTGAGCCATCTCTCCAGCCCCTCCTTTATTTTTTTGATTATTTTATTTTTATTTATTTATTTATTTATTTTTTAGACTGGGTCTCCCGTAGTTCCGGCTAGCCTGGAGCCTGATATATAGACCAGGCTGGCCTAGAACTCACAGAGATTCACCTGCCTCTACCTCCCAAGTGTTGGTATTATAGGCATCTGCTATCACATCTGATTCTTCTACTGATCTTTAAAATTCTCCAGTGATGGATGGAGTGAGCCAACCTACGCTGGGGCTGGAAACCAAACTTGAGTCCTCTGGAAGATCAATACATAATCTTAACTGCTGAGCCATCTCTCTAGTTTTATTCATTTTTGTACTTGCATCCAGAAACCAACATTTATGAATGATGGACTGTCGACTTGATTAGGGAATTCTATTCCAGTGGAATCTTGAGTATTTCTGATATAAATTCAGCCATGCAGGGAGAAGACATTATATTTGGGTATGTATGTCTCAAAACTGAAATTGTTACTAGAGGTGCTATGGGAAATTTTGTTGCCTTGTCTCAAAAATATGACATCATCTGTGACTGCTCTGTGTATCCCTTGCCCCACCTTTAGTTCATCAACAAATTCTATTAAGGGATCTTCCCAATATATTCAGAAACTGCATTCATTTGACTCTAATCCAAGAAACCCTCATCTCGTGGAAAATTGAGCTCAGCTAGGAACCATGCACTACCTGGAGAGTTGGAGAACTCACTTTTATTTACATCAGTGGACCCACAAGAGCTCTGAAGTTCTGGGCCCTGACCTATCGTTCCTTGCAGTTTAAAAAAAAAAAAAATTTATTATTTTTATTTTTTTATGTGTATGCGTGTATTGCCTGCATGTAGGTAAGTGCACCCATGTCGTGCAATGCCCTCAGAGGACAGAAGAGGCTGTTTTTATAGGTTTTTCCTGTATCATCTCTCAACTGCTTCAACATTGGTGGATTTAAATTGCAATCTATGTGATTACCATCATGAATGTTTACCTGTCCTGAGACTGCTGGGGATGGGCGGGGAGGATTCCTTTTGCAGTTAAGTGGTCAGGCATGTTTGTAGAAGCAGATATTGAGGGCAGAGGTTAAGACAATCTCTTTTTATTTTATTTTATGTGTATGAGTATATTGTCTGCATGTATATAAGTGCACCCACATCATGCAATGCCTGTGGTGGTCAGAGGAGGGTGTTGGAGACCCTGGAACTGGAGTTACTGATGGTTGTTAGCCACCATGTGGGTGCTGGGAACTGAACCCAAGTCTTCTGCTAGAGCAGCTAGTGCTCTTAACTGCTGAGTGATCTCCAGTCCCCAAGACATTCTTTAAAAACAGAATTTATTGCAGGCGCCTTAGCAAACAAATAATTACCAAGAGATATTCTAATAGATAACTGTGATATTTGTTTCTCAAGATATTTTTGAGGTCTTTTTCATTCTACAGTTTAGTTTTTACTTTACTTTTAACATAATTCTTAGTATTCATAAAAATCACTATGAAGTAAGAGCTATGTCTTAAAGTATAGAATCGGTCATAAAACGATAAAAAAAATCACACACACAAAATTAACATTAAATGCATGCATATATGTATTTTCCTCTTCAGTCTCTGACACTGTTGATAGTTGCCTGGACCCAGTGACTACTGTGGAAATACTGGTTTTAGTAATATTGGAACATGAAAAATGTGCCTTCTACCTGAAGTTTAGCTATCACGATGCTAGATGATGATATGCAAACTGTCAAGGGAGATAATCAATGGTCCAAACCAGCCCTAAACCCTAATAACCATAATGACCAATAGAGCAAACCACCTCTGTTGGTGCAGTAGTGGCACTGTTATCTGGGGGGCGATCAACAGATATCTAATTGGACTTAAAGCCCTCTCAGTGGGAGTGAACTCATGGGTGACACTGTAAACTCAACCAATGGCAGAAGAGAACATAGATCCTACAGAAAACTCTACCTCTGCTCTATTTCTAGACAAATGAAATTTCTTATCATATGTTAAATATGGATCCTTATATTTACAGATGAACATACTGCACCACTCATCAAAGAATCTTCTTTCTGCAACAGATGGAGGCTACTGCAGAATCCCACAACTGATCAGACACAGAGAATATAGCCCGAGAGACGCCAAGTACTACATGACACATCTACAGTTGAACCTCTATATCTAAAGCTCATGGAACATAGAAGAACAAGGCGTAGAGAGAAAACTAATATATCTCTCAACTCTCACTGGTAAATCTTCCTTGTACAACAGTGTGACACACACAGAAGGCTACAACTGGCCAGGTTTTAAAGACTAAGAGACTACAGAGTGTGTATTGCTGTGATGGGATTGCTATATTGAACCTCACCCACCCATGGCTCAGGGACCATTGTGGAAGGGGTGGTGTGTGGAAGGATTGTAAGAGCAGGACTGGTTCACGAATATAGGGAAGCAGATTGCTTTCAGGCCACTGGAGGCTTGTATACCTGTGAACTTGTGGCAATGGTGGTACCAAGCACAGAACCCATGCTAACTCAATTAAACAAGGGCCTAGAGGGGAGGAGAGATATGGGTGGTGGGCAGGCCCTAGACTGAGAAATATTGGAGACTGACTGATTGATGCTGGATGAAGGAGAGTATGCCTTACATATGATATCCAGATGGGCTGACTAGATTCAGGTCGTTGAATTTATACTCAAAGACATCTGGGTACAAATACTTGACTGGATGGGACTTAATGTGTATACAGTAGAATACATGATGAGGTACGGTTGGGGGATGGGAAGGTATGGATGGGGGAGAGGGTCTAAATTTGACTAAAAACTGTTGTATAAAATTATAAAAGCTCAATAAAAAATAAAAACAACATGGCTCGAAAGTTTGTGTTCCTCTAAAATTCACATTAGATCATAAATCCCAAAGGGATGGTGTATGAGAATGACAGCATTGGAGGGGCTTAGTCATGACTACTCCCCTTTGTGAATGGAATCCTTGTCCAGATAAAAGGATGGAAGTAATCCTAGCACTAGGGAGACTGAGGATTGTGAGTTCCAGGCCAACCTGGAATGCGTAGCAAGATCCCGCCTCAAAAATAACAAAGAAAACAAAATTGTTAGGAACTGGGCCTGCCCCTTTAAGAACTTGGGGACTCTTAAGAGGCCAGGTCTCACAGCCAGAAAGAAATCAGGCCACACCCCCTGTAGCTAACCCCCTGGGAATGTTAAGGAACTGTTCTGTGTTAGGTCTCACAGTTTCTAATTTATGGTCTTAACCAGTGCCTGAGTTTTCCACACTCTCTGTCATGTCCATTATGTTGAACATATGATGTAAATCTAAATCGTATGATGTAAAACTTTCTGCTACCACCTGAGAGGTTATAAAAAACCAGGTGTCTCCTGGCCCTTCCCCAGCACCCCCTCTCCTGGCAGGGTCTTTCTCTCTCTGTTTCTCTGTGTCTCTGTCTCTTTCTCTCTTTCGGGATGAAGCTTTTCTCTAGGTTTTAAAGGAAAGCCTCTCCTTTCTCTTGGGCACTGTTATTCTGTTTTATATATGTTGTTTCTTTCTAATGCTTTCCCTCCCAGTTTAAGGTCCTATCATGACCTTGAAGCCCTTTTTCCTAATAAGCTTCCTTCCTGAAGGGTAATTATGGGTCAGCTTCCTTTCACGAACCACCTGTGCATCTTTTTCTCTTCTTTCTTATGTTTAACACTCCAGAGGCAGGGACGGGGGCTGGAGGGAACTAGGTTGGCCCTTCTGTTCTTCTGTCTTCTGCCGCACAGGTACACAGAACATGCCACCTATGAGAATCAGGCCCTCACCAGACATGTCATCTGCTGGTGCTGTGATTTAGATTTCCTAGCCTCCAGAACTGTGAGAAATAAACTTCCATCATTTATAAATTACACACTCAGGTATTTTGTTCTAACAGCCCTCCTGATTGCTTCAGTGGCTTCCTAACTGACCCTCCTCCTTCTGGCCTCCTTCTTAGCCTCCTCCTAACATGACAGTTAAAATGTTTTCATGAACAATGAAAATCACACCCTGTCCCGTCTCTGGAAAGGCCTTATGGCTTCTTACCTTACTCAGAAGGAAAGCAGAAGCCCTTACCAGGCCTGCAGGCTCCATCACGTCCTGGCTATTCTCATCGTCTGACTCCATCACCTCTGTTCTCACCTTCTGTCCTCTACTGCAGTTTGACCATCTTCCTCCTTCCTCCACACCCAGACCCACTGCTTCTAGCCTTCTGCTGTTCTCTCTGTCTGCAGTGCTCTCCAGTCTGCCTTCCGGTCTCTGCTTGTCCCAGGTTTCCCAGGGAAAGCGTCCCATGTTCCTGTGTAAACTTCGACCTCTTTCAGCAGTGATGCAGTTCCTGGTCCAGTCTTTGGCTGTTTTTATTCCCGAGTCTTTATCACTGTCCAGTACAATATATGTCGACTTAGTTAGCCTTTTCATAACATGCCTTCCTTTTAGGATGGAAGTTCCATGCAAGTAGGAAATGTTTGCTGTTGTGTTCCCAGCCCCAGCATCAGTACTTGTTCATGTGCTGCAGATGAATTGCCACGATTAATAGAACTGACCTATTCCACAATAGAAAACAGAAAAACAAAACAAAACAAAAACAACAAAAAACAGAAGCACTGAGAATTTTTTAAAAGATCATTATAAGCACTGAAAATTGGTGTTATAGTTCTTTATACATGGATTCTAAGCCACAGATGTGTGTTAGTCACTTTTCTGGTTGCTATTGCCAAATAAAGAGTAACTGAAGGGTGGAAAGACACATGGTTGAAGAGGCTAGAAGCCCACAGTGGGGAGAAGAAACATGACAGGTATTTCCATGGCAGGGGAAGAGGAAACAGAGAGGGCAGGAAACAGGCCCAGGCCATAAGCCTCAAGGCCTGTGGGGGCCAAAGGCCAACTTCTTCCACTAGACCCCACCCTGCAAAGTTTCCACAACTTCCCAAATTAGATAGGACCCAAGTGTTCAAAGCTTGTGGGCAGCATTGTACATCACAATCATAACAATGTTAGTATCATCAAAATCAACATCAATGTGACAGTCACTGAAACTGGGCAGCTTTCTCCATGAGCAGTCACGCCCTTCACTAGAACTTCAAAACATATGGCAGAGAAATGGCATGTTTTGGTAGGGCCTGAACAGTCCTGGCTCTTGGTGGCAGAACCAGGAGTGAGCCTGATCTGTTCCAAGAACTTGTTCCTTCTGATTTCCTTCAGAACCGTTCTCTTGAACAAAGGTCTTGCTCTCTATTTAAGCAGCATATTCAGCGCGAAATGGGCAAGGAAAAGGGGAACTTGTCTTCTCAGAGGATTCTCCCCCACCCATCTAAAACAGCTACACACAACCACAAACAGATGTTACCAATCTAATTTCACCTGTTGTTTGCAACATAAACAAGATAATTCATTACTTCCAATGGTTTTAGTAGTTTGAATTTTCACGTCGTACCACACACACACACACACACACACACACACACACTCACACACACACACACTATTATTCTGGGTGGGGGCGAGGAAGGGTTATGAGGGATTAAAGCTATAAGCTTTGCTTGCAAAAGAAGCCCTTGGCCCCTAATAAGATTGTTTATACTGTAAACAAGCTTCAGTAGTGTTAAATGATATCAAAACAAAAGATTATCTTTAGTTACAAGGCTATTAGATAAGAGTCCTATTCGTATTCCTAAAAGAGTCATTCCCACAAAGAATTGCTAAACTGATGTCAAGTGCCTGGAAAAAAACCCAAGAAACAAAAAACAAAAAAACATTCCAGAGACAAGAATGGAACATCCTTTTAAGAACAAGTTTCATTAATTTTTTTTTTTTCAAACAGGCTCTTAGGTCAAAATGTATACAACAGGCCTTCAACTTGTGATATATCCAAGAATAACCTTGAACTATTGATCCTTTTACCCCCACCTCCTGAATGCTGGAATGCTCCATACACCTGATTTTATGCCATTCTAGAAATCAAACCAGGCCTGTGCATGCTAGGCAAACACTCTCTCAATTTATTCTAAATATTCTTGATTTAAAAGCATGCAAACTAGTGACTATCATTAAAAAATTATCTTGAAAAATTAGATTCTGAATGTGAAAAATATTTAATTTGCTTTAATTACATTTTATTTTCATGTGCATATATAAAGAATGCAGAATAATATATTTCCTTAAAACATCTTTAAAAGACATTTCAAGGAATGTGAAGTAAAAACTCGTGATAGAAAAGCATTTTTTTCCTAATTGGAAGCATTTTTATCTCCATAGGACATAAAATAATGCTGTGATATAACCAATGTCTTAGATATAATCAAATATGCTAATGCTTTTCTAAATAAACTTAAACATTTATATTCTTTTAAAAAATTATCCAGAGGTTGGAGAGATCAGTCAGCAGTTAAGAGCAATGTCTGCTCTTGCAGAGGACCTGTGTTCGATTCCCAGTGCCCACATGGTGGCTAACAACTGCTCTTAACTCCAGTTCCAGGGGATCCAGTTCCAGGGGATCTGATGCTTCTGACATCCATGGGCATTGCAAGACATGGGTGCACTTACACACATGCAGGCAAAACACTCACATATGCAAAATAAAAATAAAAAAATAAAAAAGTGCTGAGTGTGGTAGCACATGCCTTTAATCCCAGCACTTGGGAAGCAGAGGTAGGTGGATCTCTGTGAGTTCAAGGCCAGCCTGGTCTAAATAGCAATTTTCAGGCCAGCCAGGGCTACATAGTGAGACTCTGTCGCAAAAACAAAAATCAGAAAAAAAAAAAAAAAGTATCCACAGCTCCAAACATTAAAACTAACACACACTTTTACTTAAAAGTAAGCATATTTCAACTTAGTTCCTTTAATAAATGTTTACTAAAAATTTCAAAAAACAAAGAGAATTCCAAGATGCCTAAGAGCTCTAATATAGTCCTTTCCCTATGTGAATTTATAGTGTAATACTTAATGGCATTTCTGGATTAGTGCTTTGGATTCATTAAAAAATATTTATTGGGGGGCTGGAGAGATAGCCCAGCAGTTAAGAGGATTGGCTATTCTTGCAGAGGACCTGGGTTTGATTCCCAGCACCCACATAGTGGCTAATAACCATCCATAACTCCAGTTCTAGGGGAATTTAGCACCTCTTCTGACCTGTGTGGGCATTGCAGGACACAGGTGCACCAACACACATGCAGGCAATGCACTCATACACACAAAATAAAACATAGATAAAATACTTATTGAGCAATGTATTAATGCCTTCCTCCATTCTCCTTCACGGTGGATTTATGTCCCCTCAAATCATGTGCCAAAATAAACGCCTCCTCCCTCCTTTAAGTTTCTTTGTCAGGCATTTGGTGACAGCAACAAGAAAAGTTAATTAATGCACCTTCACATTTTAGAATCTGTGGAATAAAGAATTATAATGAAATACCCACTTTCTGGATGTCTATCTTTCTAGCTTTATTTTTTTGAAACAATGTTATGATATTTACTATGTGACATTACATATGGTTATGTCTTAATAAAATACAGCCTGACTTTTAACAACCATTAAGCCAAGAGTGGACCCAAACTGCCATTCCTTCAGAATTCTCTTGGAACTGTGCTGCAGTTTGAGGGCCTGCTCTTTGCTTTATTGAAGCAGTATACCCAGCATGAAATGGAGAAGTAAAAATTGAACCCTTATCTTAGAGAATTTTGCCTTCTCTAATCCCTAGACCTAGACACACACACACACACACACAACCATAAACACATTATTAATTTAATCCCATCTATTGTTTGTAACACAATAGCTTCATATCTTCCTGTTTCCAGCAAATAATTGCTGTTCGCAGTGCTTTTGATATTCTCCATATATACACACCCATATATACATGATTCTAGGTCCAGAGCAAGGAAGGGGCCTGAGGGATTAAAACTATGTTTGGGTTACAGGAGGAGATCAAGGCTCAGTAGGCTTGTTTGCATTACAACTTAGCTAAGATAATGTTATCTTTCTGGTTGCAAAATTAAGTAAAAGTTATCTGTCCAGAGTATGTCCACATTGTAAAAGTCATTACTACACAAGTTCTTTCACTGAACTTGGTGCTCACTGATTGGCTAGGCTGGCTGGCCAGCAAACTCCTGAGATCTTCTTGTCTCCAACTCACAGCATGGCTGTTACAGGGATGTGTCTCTATGCCTGGCTTTATTTATTTACTTACTTGTTTATTTATTTATTTATTAATTATTTGTGTGTGTGTGTATGTGTTCATGTGTGTTGGCACAAGCATAACATGGCATGCATGTGGAGGTCAGAGAACAATTTGCAGAAGTTGGTTTTCTTTTTTTAACCATGTGGGTCCCTGGGGAATCAAACTCAGCTCAATGAAAAGTGCCTCGACCCCTTTACAGGCCCATGGCTGACTTTCTATGTTGTGGGTGCTGGTGACTGGAACTCAGTGTTCATGCTTGCACAGCAAACATTTTCCCATTGAGCCATCTTCCTAGCCCAAGAAAAGTTTTCTTAGAAGTAGTGGCACATGAGGCCAGTCTGGCCTACACCATGAAACCTCCTCTAAAAAAGGCTTTCCTTAAAACTTAATTATTTACACAGCACTGATCATCAGCTTTGAGTGTGAATTACAGGAATCATCATAACATCAGGAAACACAAACCTTCACATTTTGATTACTCTACAGTCCAAGAGTAAGATGTGAGAGTTGTTTAAGTGCAATGCTCTTTTCATTATCTGTTCAGCTACTAAGTTGTTACTAAAAGTTACTAGTCATTAAATTGATTTTTTAAATTTATTATTTTTATTTTATGTGTATGAATGTATTGCCTGCATGTATGTGAGTGCACCCACGTCGTGCAATGCTGCAGAGGTCAGAAGAGGGCTTTGAATTCCCCTGGAACTGGAGTTAAGGACGGTTCGTAGCCTCCATGTGGGTGCTGGGAATCGAACCTCTCCAGCCCCATATAGTAATTTTTCATCTGTTTTTTTTTTTTTTTTTGAGGAACTGCCAAACTGATTTCTATGGTGGTTGCAACATTTTATAGTTCCATTAGCAATGCACAAGGATTTCAGCTTCTCTGTGTCCTTTTCATTATTATATTGTTGAAAAGTCTCCCTGGAACCATAAAACAATTTAGGGAAGTCTAAATTATCAGAATTGTCTGGAGGGCATTTGACACACAGCTTGGAACCCCACAGCTGCTAACAGGGTGTTTAGTGTTTCCCTGTCTACACTGAGAAGCCAGTGTACTTGGTTACAGTGCAGTCACACCACTTAACCTCACAACTAGCTTAAAATTTTTTTAGATTACACTTTTTGATACAGAGTCTCCCTGTAGCCTCGGCTGGCCCGGAACTCATTATGTAGACCAGGTTGGCCTCAGTCTCATAGACATCCGCCTGCTTCTGCCTCCCGAGCACCGGTATTAAAGGCATGCGCCGTCACGCTCAGCTTAAACTTCATCTTTAAGTTATTTTGTATATATGTGTGCATATACATGTGCCACAGCACACTTGTGGCAGTCAGAGGACAACTTCCGGGAGTTATTCTTACCTGCTGAGTCATCTTGCCAGCCCCTCTCACAGTTTTGAGATCCACTTCTCCCCCTCCACGTGGTGTATCCAGTCTTTTGACACTGAGACACAACACAGTTATCTATGAAGTTCACACTGGTGAAATGCACAACTGAGCTACAAAAAAAGAATCTCATAATGTCTTAGGTAGTTTATTATTTTGTGTTGGACCACATGCATAGCTATCACAGACAACCTAAAACTCCTACCTTTTTGTGGTACTCTCTGAAGAGACTTTCCAAGGACCCTGATAGTGATCGCTTCTCCTGGCTGGATTCCTGTTGCTCTGGCTCCCAATCCAACCCTACTCTGTTTTGAAAACCCAGTAGCTTTCCAATCTGCACGTCTCACCAGACACCTTGTGATCCAATGTGGTGAAAGGACATTGCCCTCAGGGGCAGAAAATGTGTGCTCCAGGCTCTGTCACGGCCCACCACCTTTACACTTTCCAGTGTTTCCTACTGAATTCTTGTTATGTGGAAAGTACTGAGGTCTAGTGGATAGGTCTGTTCCACCTAACCATCCAATCAGTAACATGGGCAGGGCAGTGACTCACTTGCCTGGGTCTGATGCAACTGAGAATCATTCTTGTAGTCTGGCACTGGAAGATTTTCTAGGTGGGTTGCTGTAGCAGGTTCTAGAAGCGGGTCGAAAGAAATGAGTTCAGGTTTCCAAATTATTTGGGAGATGACATAGGATGCTATAAAAATTTTTTTCCATTTGCTACCATAATTTCAGTGCATTTTTGTTCTTTTTGAGGCAGGGTCTCCCTGTAGCCCCAGCTGGCCTGGAACTCACTATGTAGACCAGGCTGGCCTTGAACTCATAGAGATCCACCTGCCTCTGCCTCCCAAGTGCTGGGATTAAAGGCGTGTGCCACCACGCCTGGCATCAAGTGCATTTGTGTGTATTACCTTTATTTTTCTAACTTCTAGGGGACCAAGAGCTTATAGAACAGAAATCCAAAGAAAATAGGAACTCAATATCTCACCCACATCCAAATCTGAACGATTTCTGATCTCTTTTCATGTTCACTGCGGTCCTTGGAACTTGGAATTCTCACTGACGCACTTAAGGAAAGCAAGCACCTTAGGAATGTAATCATCCTCTAACGCCACTAGAGGGCAGACCTCAGCAGCTTGCGGCCTGGTACCAAAGATGCAGCTCGGGTCACCTCACTGCATCTCTCTGTAAGCCTCCAGGGGGCGCTGCAGCTCGCGTTGGTTGACAAAGGACATCTTCAAGAGCTATCAGCCTGTGACAGTTGCTATTAAAGCTCCTAAACGGTGGGGAAAGTTTCTCATTTACAGGCAGATTGAGGGAGAGGCATGCCTCCCGCTTCCTCAAGATACTGTCCTGCCTCAGATACCCAGGACTTTTCCTGTTTGTAATTAAAGTCTGTAACCTGAATTTATTGTTGTCATAAAAAAGTGAAGTCCTCCAGTGGCATTGCACTCTTCTGAGGATAGAACTAAAAAGAAACAGCACAGCTTGGGGCCAAGGTTGAGTGACCGTCAGAAAACCAGGGGAAAGTTTATTGCTGTGAGTCAGTTTCTGAACGGAACGCAGGATGTCACCGGTTTATCTGCCAGGCATGACACTAGCTTTGGGATTTTCTTAGAATTCTGATACGTTCTGTTTTATCCTCAGTTCTGCAAGGATGACTATTATCCCTACTTTTAAAATAATGTTTTTCCTGTCAATTTAATAATTTAAAAATTTCCAAAGTTAAACTATGCTAAAAACTGTTCTATGTTATGCTAAAAACATGCAATACCACTAAACACCTTTTAAAAGTATTTAAAATATTTTTATTATTTTTAAGAGTGTGTGTGTGTGTCTGTGTGTGGGTATATGCATGTGACTGCAGGTAGCTATGGAGGTTAGAGGCACCCCATTCCCCTGGAACTGGAGTTACAGGCAATTACAAGTTGCCTGACATGGCACTGGGAACTGAACTCAGGTCCTCTGGAAGAGCAGCAAACACTCCTAACTACTGAGCTGGCTTTTTATGAGAATTCCACACACTGTATTTTGATCATATCCACTCTCCTCTATCTCCTCCCACATCCACCCCACCTTCCTACCACTTTAATGTCCTCTTTTTTTAAAAAAAATTTTTTTTAAAGCCCATTGAATACTATGTGTTTTGCCCAAATACTCTTTGGTGTGAGTCAATCCCCTGGAATATGTTCTACCTGCCAGTGGTCACACCCTTAAAGAAAACTAAATCTTGGGGCTGGAGAGATGATTTAACTCCAGTTCCAGAGGAGCTGATTCCCTCTTCTGAACTCTGCAGGCATTGCATGACAGTGGTGCACTTATACACATACAGGCAATACACTCATACACTTAAAATAAAAATAATAGATAAAGCATTAAGAAAAAGAAAACAAACTCTTCATCTCCCAGTAGCTACCAGTTGTCAATTGCTCTACAGCTGGGGTGGGACTTCAAGCCCACCTCCCCACTCCATGCTAGATTTTTGTGTAGTTTGAGCTTGTGCATATCTTGGGCCTGCTGTTCCAACTGCTGTGACATCATATGTGCCACTGCCCTGCTGTTTTGTTGTAGCCGTCAACCCTGGGCTCTTCCAGCCTTTCTGCCTCCTCTTCTGCAATGATCCCTGATCCTTGGGAGGAAAAGGTGTGTTACTGGCATCCTATTTAGGATTGCGTACTCTGCACTCTCTTATTTGCTACACGTTGACCAGTTGTGGGTCCATTAAACATCTTTTCTTAAGAAGTGATGTTCCCAGCTCTGCATTTCTCATTCTGTTCTCCTGGTCCTGCTGCTCAGAGGCAGACAATGGGAACTATTAGCAGTTTGAGTTTTTAGGCTTTCTAAAGGTCACTATACATCTGTATATCTATAACTTTATGTCTATAACTGGTGTTCTAGATGCTAACTACTATCTTTATGTTATACTAGATGAGGATCTTTAGCTATGTTTTTGTTGTTTGTTTTTGTTTTTTTTGAAACAAGGTCTTACCATTGGTAGCCTAGATTAGCTTGGCACCATGTAACCCCAGCTGGTCTTGACTGGTGGCAATCCTGCTTCAGCCTCCCTAGTGCTGGGATTATATCATACCCAGCAAGGATTTAATGCTTTTAAGGAAGCCTCCATGGTCCTTGCTTTGAAAATAAGGGAACCAGAGCTCACAAAGTTGAAATGCACATGGTGAATCACAGACAGAGTAGAAAATGCTAGAAAATGGCTAGTTACCCTCCAGGGTTGTTGACAGTGTTCTGGTATCAAAAGATTTCAGGTAAAGAACAAATACCATTTAAGCATATCCAACACTGGGCATGGTGATGCACGCCTTTAATCCCAGCACTTGGAGGCAGAGGCAGGCAGAGCTCTGTGACATTGAGGCCAGCCTGGTCTACATAGTGAGTTCCAGGCCAACTGTGGCTACAGAGAACCCCTATCTAAAACAAACACAGAAACAAAAAACCACCCCTCCAAAAACCCCCAAACCCTACAAAATATTGCACAGAATGTGCATTGCCAAACTTTGGATTGCAGAGGAAAATAGCTTTTTTTTACCTGTCAGTAGATTAACAAAATCTCTTAACAAAAGATTAGCAAGAGAACAGCCTAATAAATTTATTTGAAATAAGCTTTATGTGATATGGGAGACCAGAAAAGAAGATCAAAAGAATAGGACAAACTGTGTGTGTGTGTGTGTGTGCGTGTGTGTGCGTGTGTGCATGCGTGCAGTGTGTACATGTGTGCCAGTACACTTGGCTTTATGTGTGTGAGCACAGTTGCCTCTGTGTGTGTGTGCATTGTATGCATGTATGTGGGTACATTTACCTCTCTGTACATGTGTGTGCGTGTACACTGCACACATGTGTGTGTACACTGTATGCATGTGTGTATGGAGGTCAGAAGTCGACTTTGAGTACCTTCCTCTATCACTCTCCATTGTAATTTTTTGAGACAGGGTCTCTTTGCTCAACCTGGAGGTTGCTGTTTAGGTTAGACTAGCTGACCAGCAAGACCCTTTGGTCTTCTTGTTTCTGCCTCCTGGCACTGGGGTTACAGATACAGACGGTCACAACTGGTTTTTAATGTGTGTGTCAGGATCCAAATCAGTCACTTTCCTCACTGAGCCATCTTCCCAGTCCTGAGAAACTACACATATATATTTAATTTTATTTATTATTTTTATTTTATCTGTATGAGTGTATTGCCTGCATGTATGTGAGTGCACCCGTGTCATGCAATGCTGTGGAGGTCAGGAGAGAGCCTCCGATTCCCCTGGAACTGGAGTTAAGGACGGTTTGAAGCTGCCATGTGGGTGCTGGGAATCGAACCTGGGTCCTCTGCAAGAGCAGTCAGTGCTCTTAACCACTGAGCCATCTCTCCACCCCCAAGAAACAATATTTTTATGGACATTTATGCAGATATATGATTGATCAAAAGGGTGTGATCTAATAATGGTGAGAGGCTGGAGGAACTCAGATTCTTCTCAGTGTCCCTGGGTCTTCTGAGAGAAAGGTGTTCCTTTCCTCTATTTTAGGAAGGTACCTACCAAATTTGAAGACCTGCTTCCCGGTCAAAGGGGTTGGGGGAGTGAGAGCTGCTTATTTTAGTTGCCTTTTCATTGGTATGACCAAATACCCGCAGAAATAAGGGAGGAGGATTTATTTTGGCTCCAGTTTCAAAGCCTTCAGTCCACATTTACTTGGTCCCATCATGGTCTCAAATGTTTGGTGGCAGGAGTAGAAGACAGCTGCTTACATCATGGAGGCAGGAAGCATATAATACTACCAAGAATCCACACCCCAGTGACCCACTTTTTAGATATCCCTTTCCTTTTAAATATCCACAATTTCTTGAAATCATGCCATCATTGAATGATGAGCCTGTGGGGGGACATTTCACATTCAAACCATAAGACTGCTTCTGCTGTTTTCCTCAATGTTGGAAGACAGCTGCTTACATCATGGAGGCAGGAAGCATATAATACTACCAAGAATCCATGCCCCAGTGACCCACTTTTTTAGATATCCCTTTCCTTTTAAATATCCACAACTTCTTGAAATCATGCCATCATCGAATGATGAGCCTGTGGGGGGACATTTCACATTCAAACCATAAGACTGCTTCTGCTGTTTTCCTCAATGTTGTGGCTCTGTAGTTTGGTTTGTGTGTCCTGAATCCCATCACAATCCTACCTTAAAACTATGAACCTAGGATTCTACCCATGGTGGTTTTAAAGATTTATTTTGAATTCTGTGTATGTGTGGAGTGGGTATGTGCATGTGTGAGTGCAGGTGCCCACCTCGGCTTGAAGAGGGCTTGGATCCTCTGAAACTGGAGTTACAGGTGGTTGTGAGTTGCCTGACATAGGTGCTGGGAACTGAACTTGGGTGCTCTGCAAAGCAGCAAGCATTCGTAACTGCTGAGCCATCTCTCCAGCCCCTTTGTGCTGGTTTTAAAATTCTAGAACTAGACAAAGTCTATGATCAATGTATGATAGAGAGGTATGTCTGAGAAAGACAGATAATGATTTAAAAAGAAACGAAAGAGGCAAAACTAAAACATACCATTTTTTGTTTTTATTTTTATTTCATGTGTTATGTAAGTGCACCCATGTCATGAAGTGCCCTCGGAGGACAGAAGAGGGCATTGGATCCCCTCGTGTTGGGGAACCCTGCTGTTAGGGTTGTAGTCCTCCATGTCCGGATAGCTCTAAGGGGCTGTGCGCCATATGGAAGGACTCCCCTTCTCAGCAGGGGGCCTCCT
>NW_008329127.1:71719-89848 GCF_000622305.1 Nannospalax galili | reverse complement strand
CCTGGAGTAAAAACTACCCCCAGGTTTTTTCTATATGATAATTAGGCATTGCCCGGTAGTCGGACAATAGGAGCCCACTGCCACATGTAAATAAAGCATACTATGAGCACCTATCAGCTGAGGCATTGGCTACTGCCTCCACACTATATTTTCCCTAGTTCTCCCACTGAATAAACGGAGCTGTTTCACTGAATCTGGAGCTGTTTGCATCACTGAACCTGCCTCCCCGGAAGCGCTTTCTTCTGTCAGTGCTCACTGGCCATCCTGACCCGGTTAGTCGCTTCTGCTCCCTTTGTCCTCGTGGACCGGTGGCCAATGACCCACGAGGAGAGGGAGCGACCCCACACCGTGGAACTGAAGTTATAGATGACTGTTAGTTGCCATGTGTGTGCTGGGATTCGAACCTAATTCTTCTGCAAGAGCAGCCAGTGCTCTTAATAGCTGAGCCATCTCTCCAGCCCCATTTACATTATTTTGAATGTTAAACGGCAGTCCATTAAGAACTAGATTTGTGAGCAAACGAGTGATGCTTATAAAGGGAAGCATGACACAGTCAAACCACTGTTTTTTAAAAAATTTTATTTATTATTTTTATGTGTATGCATGTATTGCCTGCATGTAGGTAAGTGCACCCATGTCGTGCAATGCCTATGGATGTCAGAAGAGGTTGTCAGATCCCCTGGGATTGGAGTTACAGACAGTTGTTAGCTGTCATGTGGGTGCTGGGATTTGAACCCAGGTCTTCTGCAAGAACAACCAATGTTCTTAATCACTGAGCCATCTCTCCAGCCCTGTCAAACCCCTGTTAATGCCAAATTCCAGGTCAGAGCACAGGAAACACAGAGAAATCAATGAAGAAAAGCATCCTGATCAGAAAAGGAGATTGTTTGCCACAGACATGAAAAAGAGCAAATTATTTTCTCTAATTGTACACTCTCAAAAGCTCACTAGATAAACAGATTTGAAGCAAAAACTTGAATTGTGATTTTTGTTTTTGCATTTCCATCATATATTTTTTAAAAATTAAAAATTTCATTTATTATTTTTATGTGTATTAGTGTATTGCCTGCGTATTTGTAAGTGCACCCCTGTCATGTAGTGCCCACAAAAGTCAGAAGAGGACATTGGATCCCCTGGAACTGGAGTTATGGACAGTAGTCAGTCACCATGTGGATGCTGGGTCTTCTACAGAGCAGTTAGTACCCTTAACTGCTGAGTCATCTCTCCAGCCCCTCTTTTTTAACTTTCAAAAAATATTTATTTATTCACTGTTTATTTAACATATGTGCATGTATGTTGGTTCATGTGGAAGTCAAAGGACAACTTGCAAACACTGGTTTTCTCCTTCTACCTTGTGGGTTCTGGGGAGTGAATTCAGGTTGTCAGCTCGGTGCTAAGCACCTTTACTCACTGACCCATCTCACCGGCTCCAGTATATATTCTGTATTTCCCAATATGTTGAAGTTATTTGGGCACAATTACACTATCTATAGAGAACTCCAGTTGCCCGAGTTCAACAAACAAGTCATGTTTTTCATATTTCATACGAAATGATTCAAATCTGTATACTTATGGGAAAGTATGAATTTTGTAGTGCCTATTACTTTTACGTTATTAAAGCCATCTCTGTAAATAAGATCTATAATTATTAGGCAGAAAGCATAATGAAGTTGGCTGATTACAATGGAGGGTAAAGCCAAGTTTCTCTATTTGATGTTTCCTGGTGACAGCCATTGATTAGAGACTATTATTTTAAAGTAATTTTACCAAAAAAGGAATGTTTACAGAACATTAATAGATGGGTTTATATTGCTTAAAAGCTTTGTCTTTCTTCAATTGGTCATCCATTTCTTCAGATTTTTGAGTATTAGTTATTTTTCTTATTTCTTTTCTTGAATTAGTGTGTGTGTGTGTGTGTGTGTGTGTGTGTGTGTGTGTGTGTGATGTTTATGGAGGTCAGGGGACAGCTTTGTGGCATCAGTTCTCTCCTTCCACCTATGCGGGTTCCAGGGATTGAACTCAGGTCCTCAGGCTTGTGTAGCAAGCACTTGTACTTGCTGAGCTATTTCACCAGCCTGCTTTTCTTGTTTCTATCACAAAATAACTCCAAGGGAGGTTTTCCATGCCTACTGCTGGGTTTTTTGTTAGACAGTCTAAGCTCTTTGGGGGAGCATTATCATTCCATGTGGTGTAATTCATTTAAAAATATTTATGTATATACACATACATACAAGCGTTTTTTGTTTTTTTTGTTTTTTTTTTTTGTTTGTTTGTTTGTTTTTGGAGACAGGGCCTCCCTGTAGACCCAGCTGGCCTGGAACTCACTACATAGACCAAGCTGGCCTCAATCTCAACTGCCTCTGCCTCCTGAATATTGGGATTAATATTTTATGTGTGTGAGTGTATTGCCTGCATGTATGTGAATGCACCCGTTTGTGCAATGCCATGGAGGTCAGAAGAGGGTGTCAGATTCCCCTGGAACTGGAGTTAAGGACAGTTCATAGTCGCCGTGTGGGTGCTGGGAATCGAACCCGGGTCCTCTCCAACAGCAGTCAGTGCTCTTAACCACTGAGCCATCTCTCCAGCCCCACATATATGTATTTTTAACTAAGCTTATAGAGCAATATTTCCCTATGGATTTTTCAAGCCTTCTTAGTGCTCTTTATCTCCTTCCTCTCTCTCCCTCTGTATAACCCGCCCGTCCCCCTTCCCAGTTAAAGGCTCCCTATTTTCTCCTTCCCCTTCATAGCTCCTGTGTCCTACTTGGCCTCTCTAGAGCACCTTCTCCCTCCCTCCCCCATGGTCTCTCTTACCTGGTCTTTGTGGTTACTTCAGGTTATATGCTCAAATCTAAAGATTTAGAGCTAAGTCCCACAACAAGTAAGACAGAACATGTGGCATCTGTCTTTCTGAGTCTGGGTCACCTCACTCAGTAAAAGATTTTCTAATTCCATCCATTTACCTGCCCATTTCATTATTTCAATTTTCTTTGCAGCTGACTAGAATTCTATTGTGTATTTGCACTACATTTTCATTATCCATTCATCCACTGAAGGACATTTAGGTTATACTCATTTCCTAGCTATTGTGAAAAGAGAGGCAATAAACATGGCTTATCAAGCATCTCTGAAGGAGGCTATTGAGTCCTATATGCCAAGGAGTGATATAACGGGAACTTACAGTGAATCTACTTTTAGTTTTTTGAGAATTCTTTCCACTGATTTCTACAGTGGCTGCACCAGTGTGCAGTTCTACCAGTAGTGAATGAGGGTCCCCTTTTCTCTGCGTCACCAGCACTGGTTGTCAGTTGTTTTCTTGATCATAGCCATTCTGATTAGAGTAAGATGAAGGCTCAAATTAGTATTAATTTGCATTTCCCTAATTGGTAACAGTATTGAACACTTTTAAAAGATATTTCTTAGTCATTTTTACTAGTGTCTAATTCCTATTGCACAACTGATCAATTAACTTTAATAGCATATTTGATTTAATACATTACAGAATATAAAAAAATGTCATTACCTTGACTTGTAATCAGCATAAGGATATTAATAAGATACTTTACTCCCTCTTCTTTAACTCTTGAAACCTGGCATGCACAGCGTCTCTAAATTTAAACTAGAGATGTTTATGTGGCCGGTGGCTATGGCATTCAGCAGTGTAGTTCTGCAGTTTTATCTGAACAGAATCATAAAGTATGCAATCTTTCTCACTGGTATCTTGTCCCTTCCTGCTTATCGTTATGGTATGGAAGTGAATCTGTGCTGTAGCTGGTGTTGGCAGTGTTCAACTTTTATTGTGGAGTATTATTCTATTGTCTGAGAGAATAGATTTGTCTGTCCTTTCCTACTTATGGACATTTCTTTTCCTCCTACAAGGTTCTGGCTATTCTAAATAAATATACTGTGAATATTCAGGCATAAGTCTTTGTGTGGATATGGTTTCATTTCTCATAGATAAATACTTAAGAAGGGACTGGCTGGGTCATCAGTGTATTTTTAACTTTTTACAACAATGTCAAACTTTTTCAAAGTAGCTGCACCATTGAACATTCCCACCAGCACTGGGTGGGAGTTTCTTTTTCTAGTGGTATCACTACACTAGCCTTTCTAATTTTAATTTTTATTACATTTATTTATTGATTTATTTTTGTTTATGTGTGTGGGCGTACCTGTGGTGGACAATTTGCCAGAGTCAGTTCTCTCCTTCCACAATGTGGGTCTTGAGGCTCAAATTCAGGTTGTCAGGTGGCAAGCACCTTTACCAATGGAGCCATCTTGCTGGCTCATTTTTAACATTTTTAGCTATTTTAGTAGATGTGTAGTGAGATTGTGATATTAATTATCTTCCTAGTGACTAATTATACTAAGTGCCTTTTCACGAACTATGTGCTTTTCATAGATATTTTTGATGTGTCCATGCCTACTTTCCATTAAGTTACTTGTCTGATTATTGTAAGAACTGTTTATACCTTCTAAATATCAGTTCTTTATCAAAAAAGAAAACATTTGGCAAATATTTTCTATTAGTCTGTGGCTTCCTTTATCAGTTTCTTAATAGTTGAAGAGCAAAAGTTTTATATTTTGATGAAACTTACTGACTTTTTCTTTTATAGCCTGTGCTTTTTTGTCTTACCTAAGTAATCTTTGCCAAATCCGGGGCTCAAACTTACTACATAGCTTAGGCTGTCTCAAACTTGAAATACTCCCGTCTCAGCTTCCCAAGGATTACAGGTGTGTAAAATTGTCCTATGAATTCATTTGGAAATCAGTTTTCTCTTTAAATCCCTTTCCTCTTTAAATTTTAATGTGTGTGTGTGTGTGTGTGTGTGTGTGTGTGTGTGTGTGTGAATGTGGGTATGTGTGTTTCATGACATGTGCATGAAGGTCAGAGGACAACTTGCAGGAGATGGTTCTCATCTTCCACCTTGCCAAGGCAGGGACTCTCTTGTTTCTGCTGTTGTTCAGTATACTCCAGGCTAGCTGGTCCCTGAGCTTCCTGGCCAGTCTCTGGTTTCTACCTCTCACCTTGTGGTGGGCTCAGGTGGTCCAAACTCAGGTTATCAGGTTTGTGCAACAAACACTTTTGCCTGTTAAGCCCATATCTCTGGTCCAAGAATTCCTTTTGAGTTAATTTTTGTGTCTATTGTAAGATAAAAATTAAGGGTTTTTTTTTTTGTGTGTGTGTGGGGGGGGACAGGATGACTCTCCTCTAATTGTTCTAGAATTATTTGCTGAAAAGATTATCTTTTTCTTACTGAATTGCCTGGGCATATTTGACAAGAAAACCCTATTGTTGAAACAGTGTGTGTTTATTTCTGGAGTCTATATTCTGATCCAGTGATCTACAGTGATCTTTGGACTAATACTATACTCTCTTGATTACTATAGCCTAACAGTAAGTCTTGAAATCAGGTATTAAGTTCTTCCCTTCCTTCCTTCCTTCCTTCTTCTTGACAAGGTATAGAAACAGAATGGCCTCAAACTTTCAATCCCTCTGCCTCAGCCTTCAGAGTACTGGGGTTATAGGCGTAGATCACCATGCATAACAAACCTTTTCCAAAATGGATTTGGATACACTACTATTTTTGTGGTTCCATATAAATTTTAGGATTAGAACTGGGTGTGGTGCCACATACATGTAATACCAGGATTTGGTAAACAGAGGCAGGAGGATTGTAAATTTGAGGCTATCCTTGGGGTAGATAGTTTGAGGTCAGCCTGAGCTACAGCAAGAGTCTGTCACAAACAAGTTTTGGAATTAGCTTGTCAAGTTTTGCAAAAATTAAGCCTGCTGGAATTTCACTTGGGAATCAATTTGTTATGGTAGGAATAACATCTTATACTTTATTACATTAAAATACATTGGCCTAACAGGAACACTTGCACATCCATGTTTATTGATGCACTATTCACAATAGTAAGGAGATGAAATCAGCCTGGATGTCCATCAGCAGAACACAGGAAAATGAAAATGTGGTACATATACACAAAGGAATTTTATTCAGCTCGACAGAGAAATTAAATTACGAAATTTGTAGAAAAACAGATGTATCTGGAAAATGTTATGTTAAGAGATATATACAAAAACTTAGTAAGACAAAAATCGGATGTTTCTCTCATATGATGATTCAAGATTACAATGTTTATAATATATGTATATTGTCATATATAATGTTTATAATATATATATATATGTAAAGTGAATGTGGGAACAGGTTATGGAACTAGAAAGAAGGTAAAGTTAGAGGACAAAGAGGTGCTGAGGAAGAAGAGGGGCAATAGGTCACATATGACATGAAAGGAGAAAGGGGGCTACGGGCTGGTGGTGGAATGTAGGGTTAGGAGGCAAGAGGATCAGGGGACGATAGGGAGGGATAATCAAGAAAAGCATATCTTGTTGGAAAATTCCTTATAGATGCTTAGTACTATGTATGCTAGTTAAAAATATAAAAACAGTGCTGGAGAGACGACTCAGCAGTTAAGACCATTGACTGCTCTTGCAGAGGACCCAGGTTCCATTCCCAGCACCCACATGGCAGCTATCAACTGTCCCTCACTACAGTTCCTGGGGATCTGGCACCCTCTTCTGACCTCTGCGGCATTGCATGACATGGGTGCACCTACCTACATGCAGGCAAGACACTCATATACATAAAGTAAAAATAATAAATAAAAAAAATTTTTTTGGTCTTTTTGAGACAGGGTTTCCCTGTAGCCCCAGTTGGCCTGGAACTCACTATGTAGTCCAGCCTGGTCTTGAACTCATAGAGATCTGCCTGCCTCTGCCTCCCAAGTGCTGGGACTAAAGGTGTGTGCCACCACATCTGGCTTAAAATATTTTTTAAAATATATAAATAAAAGCTAAAATCTTTCTAGCAATTTGAGTGGATTTTATCACAGATGAATTCATAATGTCATTCATTGTTTATCTGGATAAATGAATCTATCTAATCAATCATGTAAGTTTTCTAATTTCTACACATTTTATTATGTTGTGATGGTTTGAAAGAAAATGTCCCCCATAGGCTCCAAGTATTTTGATGTTTTGTCCCCAGATGATGGCGCTGTTTTGGGAGGTGGTAGAGGTGTGGCTATCCTGGAGGAAGCACGTCACTGGGGTGGGCTTAGAGAGTTCTTAAGCCTTGCTGGATCTCCAGTTGCTCTCTTGCTTTCTGTGCCTGCGTGATGATGTGAGAGCTTAGTTCCTGCTGCTCCTGCTCCAGCCACCTCCAGCCAACATGCCTCCCTGCCATGACAGACTGTAATTCCCCTGGAACCATAAGCTCAAATAAACTCTTCCTTCTATAAATTGCTTGGATCAGTGTTTCTATCAAAGCAACAGAAAAGTGACTAATACATATATAATATATGAATATATCATATTCATTAATATCATTACCAATCCCATCAGAAAAAGCTTCAAGTATGAGAAAGCTCTCAAGTGCACATGTTTTTAATTTTTTTTTTTCTGATTTTGGCTAGAAAAATCAGATTTTTACCACTGATAAAAATTTTCTTTCAGTTGTTTTCAGTTGTTTTCCTTGAAGTGACAGGATCACTTGGTTTCTGTGTTGGATAACCAAGTCTTAATCCTTATTTATCAATTATTCTTTCAAATAAAAATGATGTTAAAGGACAGAAACTGGGCCCGTGAGATGACTCAGTGAGTAAAGGTACTTGCTGCAAAGACTGATGACCCGAGTTCAATCCCCAGGATGCACATGATGGAAGGAGAGAGCCAGCTCCCATCAGCTGTCTTCTGACCTTTACACACACACCATGTCACGTACACATGTGCCACCCACACAATAAAATTAATAAAATGTGATTTTTTTTAAGGATGAAGAGTGTCAGAATGAATCTAAAAGCAAGACTCAATCATATACTGTCTATAAGAAAGCCACTTTAATTATAAAGACACTGTGGTGACTTGAATGAGAAATGTTCCCCATAGGCTCGGGTATTTGAATACTTGGCCCACAGTTGGTGGCACTGTTTGGGGAGGTTATGAAGCCTTTAGGAAGTGCAGCTTTACTGGAGGAAGTATGTCACTGGAGTGAACTTTGGGTGTTTATAGAGTCACCCCACTTCTAGCTCCCTCTACTTCCTGCATGTGGATGGAAATGTGATCAGTTAGTTTCCTTTTTCTGCCCCATGCCAGGCAATTGCTGTCACAACAGATTCTACCCCTGAAACCATAAGTCAAAAGAACATCTTTTGTCTACAAATTCCTTTTGGTCATGGTATTTCATCACAGTGGCAGAAAAGTAACTAACATACAGATGAAAAGTAAACGGATGGAGGGGGCTGGAGAGATTTCTCAGTGGTTAGAGCACTAGCTGCTTTTGCAGAGGATGCAGGTTCAGTTCCCAGTATCCACATGGTGGCTAGCAACAGTCTATAACTCCAGTTCCAGGGGATCCAACATCCTCTTCTGGCCTCCATGGGCATTGCATGCACATGGTGCATCTGCACACATGCAAACAAAACACTCATACACACACAAATAAAAATAAATAAATAAAAAAATTTAAAGTAAGTGGGTAGAGAAAGGTATATCATGTTCGCACTAATTGAGAGAAAGCAGTAATAGCCATATTAATTTCAAACATCAGACCTGAGACTAAGGATAGTAATTGAGGATAAAAAGGACTTTACAGGGGCTGGAGAGATGGCTCAGCAGTTAAGAGCACTGACTGCTCTTGCAGAGGACCCGGGTTCAATTCCCAGCACCCACATGGTGGCTACGAACCGTCCTTAACTTCAATTCTAGGGAAATGCGAAGCCCTCTTCTGACCTCCGCAGCATTGCACGACATGGGTGCACTCACATACATGCAGGCAATACACTCATACACATAAAATAAAAATAAATAAAATATTTTAAAAAGGATATTACAAGAGAATAAAGAATTCTCCAGAAAATTCTCTAGGAAACCATAACAATCTTTAATATATATGCATCTTAAGACTGTCAAAATAGGTGAAGCAAAATCTAATAGAACTACAAGAAGAAACAGATGACTCCACTAATTAATTGGAGACTTCAGTATGTTTCTGTCAGTAATTAACAAATGCAGCCAGCAGAAACCAGAATAAAAAGTGGTGTTCTATAAAACAAACTGAGACATGAGATAGCTGTTATAGTCTGGTAGGAAGAAGTGCTTTCTGTGTATTTCCCACTTTGTCACAGAGAATATTAAAAATCCATGCATTCAGAGTTTAAGATATAATAAAATAAGTAAGCTTTAAAAATTTTATCATTTTTATTTTATGTGTATAAGTGTTTTACCTGCATGTGTGTAAGTGCACCCGTGTTTTGCAATGCTCACGGAGCTCAGAAGAGGGCATTGCATCCCCTGGAGCTGGAGTTATAGATGGTTGTTAGCCACTATGTGGGTTCTGGGAACTGAACCTGGGCCCTCTGCCAGAGCAGCCGGTGCTCTTAACTGCTGAGCCATCTCTCCAGCTCCCCCCCTCTGCCAGAGCAGCCAGTGCTCTTAACTGCTGAGCCATCTCTCCAGCCCCCCCCCCCGCAATTAGCAAGTTTTATTGCATCATCAAGGACAATGTTAATGGTAACTGGTTTCCCTTTTTCTCTTGGCAGGAGTGTGGTGGTGGAGAGTCACTTCTACACAGCCTAACGGTGCTGCTTTGGTTTGTCTGAAGTCAGTCTGTTTCTCTCACTGTTGCTTTTGCACTGCATTGACATTGGTAGGACAGTGCAGTATTATTATGAGTATTTCTGACCTTGGGACTCCCTGTAAGAGTTTCAGGGGTAGCCTCTCAACTCTAGGGGTCGGTGGACCATATTTTTAAACATGGGGTCTTTACTACTTAAAGACCACAGAAGAACATGGACTACCTATGACCTGAATTTGTGGGAGAAAGGAGGCCTTCTCTGAGCTCAGAGGATACATACTTAAAGAAGAATGGTTGTCTAGACAAGAGGGAAAGTCCAAGTGTGCGTAGCAGGCTGCCCTCCTCAGTCGTGTTGAAACAAAAGATGTAACACAGAGACAGGAGACGGAATTCAGATGGCACGCACTCCAGAGGGTCTTGCATTCATAAAAGGAGCTGAGCCTTTATCTTCAGTTGCCAGGAAGCTCAAGAAGGTTTTATAGCAGGGAACAATACAGTTATTATTGCCTATTAGCTCCAACACTCTGGAAGCAATATGCTGAGTGGGTTTTGGAGGCTTACAAGGAAGAGAGGGCAGCCAATTAGACATCCGCACCTTGTCAAGGTAAGAGATGATTTAATAGAGCAGATGGTCAACTAATTAAACACACAAACCACCATCCATGAATTCAGTCAGAATAGTCTAGCTGGTGCTGCATTTGCTGAGGGGACATGATATGAGATCACCTTTAATTATGAATGCAAATGAGGATAGTGAAAAGAACACAGCCTTAAAGAGCAGCAGACTCAATGTTGGTATCGCCTGTGCCTCAAACACAAATTCCCATGCGCTCTGTTTAATCATTTCCTAACAGTTAGGGTACTGAGAGCAGAGAATGGGTAGACATGGGTTTGAAAGATATGTTTAATTGTTTTTTGAAAGCATGTAATTGCTATAATACTATAGAGATCTGAGGTCCTAGAATTAGTTCTGTAGGGACTATGATGTGTCTGTTTCTGTGTATGTGTGTGCATACATACATGTATTGTTGTCCACATACAGTCTTGGTTTGTATATTTTATTGTGTAGTCTTGATTTGTATATTTTAATATTCAACCCAGCTGCTAGTTCTTATTCCAAATCTCTACCAGCTGTTGTCAGGATTTGGGCAGACTCTTTTTGGGGGGTCTTTTGGAGACAGGGTCTCCTTGTAGCCCCAGCTGGCCTGGAACTCACTATGTAGACCAGGCTGTCCTTGAATTCAGGGACCTGCCTGCCTCTGCCTCCCGAGTGCTGGAATTAAAGGCCTGTGCCACTATGCCTGGCTTGGGCAGACTCTTAACTAGACTCTTTGTTTCTTCCCTGTCTTCAATCCATTTTATACACTGCAGCCACAGTTTGCTGGTTCTACTTAGCAAAAAGCACAAATCCTTATGCTGTTCTGCAAGGTCCTAATAACTGAACTCTGCCTGCCTCTCTGATCTCTTCTAATCCTGCTTGCCTTGCTGCTCCACAGTCTAGGCACCCTGGCCTGCGTCCCTATCTTAGGGTCTTTGCACTAGCCATTGCCCCTTGAAGGGATGTTATTCTCCTAATGTTTCATATGGATTTTAGCTTCTAACAAATTGTGAGAAGCTCTTGGAGTGGCCTCTCTATGAGCCCCTATCATATTGCTTTGTTTTTTTTTTTCCTACCCTAGTCTTAAGCTGCAACATGGCTTGATACACAGCACATTCTCAATAAATTGTTGTGGAATAGTAAATGGATAAATGGCATGCTAGACACTTTCTTGTCACTGTGACAGAAGCACACTTCTGTCACTGACAGAAGTGACTTAAGAGAGGAAAGATTTCTTTTTACCTTGTATTTTCAGAACATCATAGCAAAGAATACATGGCAGAGTTCATGGCATTTGGGAGCATGTGGTGGCGGCTCCTCACACCTTGTGGATCAGGATATAGAGAGCTCAGATCAGCAGCAGGGCTGAGCTATAACCATCAAAGACCTGTCTCTAGTGTCCTACCTCTGCTACCCAGGTTCCACAGTCTCCTAAACCATACCATCAGTTGGTGTGTGTAGGGAGAGGCAGGAATTAAAACACATGTGCCCAAGGGACATTTTAGACACAATACAAAACTTTCCACTCTTGGTCCCCATAGGCTCTCAATCATCTCATCATGCAAAATGCATTAGCCTAACTTCAAGAGTCCCCATGGTCTTAACAGCCCCACCACTGTTCAGATATCTCAAGTCCAGAGTCTCTTCTGAAACTCAAGGTTATCTCTTAGCTGTGATTCTTATAAAGTCAAAAACCAAGTTACATACTTCCAAAATACAATTGTAGAGAATAAACAGCCCCACTTCAAAGGGGGAGGATATTAAGTAAAGACCAGACCAAACGAGACTGAAACCTAACAGGACAAACCTTAAACCCTGCAATTCCATGTCCGGCATCTGGAACTTCTGATGGCATCATATGAACTCCAATAGGCTTGGGTAGCTCCACCCCTACAGCCCTGCTCCCTGTAATGCATGCCTCTCTTGGGCCGGCTCCACTTGATGCCTACAGCTTTCTCCAGCAGACTGTGCCATGTTTCTGGAATCTCCAGCATCCTAGGATCTCTACTTCACCTTTATAACTTCATGCACAGCTCTCCCAAGAGCCCTGTACAGACGATCTGACTTTGCTACACTTGCCTGGCCTCTTTGAAAACTTCCTGGAACCTTGGTGTGCATCTCAATGACCCTGTAACGCCTGCATCTTCATGTCTATAAAATTAGTACCACTCAGGCAATACTAAGTTCTGCTGCTATATGGAGCCTGGGCCCCCTTTTATCACACCTGCAGGGGCCTCTGAGTTCTAGCATGGCTGAACCTGAGAAAACATTTCCATAGTCAGTTGTGTTCAACCAGGTGCCCTGGAGGCTCTGTCTTCTCAAGTATTCCCTTTTTATTAGTGTTATTTTAAGAACAGTTATTCATTATTTTATGTATATGAATGTATTGTCTGCATGCGTAGAAAAGCACCCATGTCATGCAATGCCATCAGAGGTCAGAAGAGGGCATTGAATTCCCCTTGAACTAGAGGTACATATGGTTGTTAGCCATCATGTGGGTGCCGGGAATCGAACCCAGATCCTCAACCACTCAACTATCTCAACCACCGAGCCATCTCTCCAGCCTGCAGTATTCTCTTTTTAAAGGAAAGTCTTTTCAAATGGGCTTGTATTTTTCACCACCTTCAATGCGTAGGATCTCACCCTCAAGTCATCATTTCTATTGTCCTGGTGAAGTACATGGTTCCTCTTTAATGACCGTAACCTCTAACAGTTGCAGCTGCCTTGTGTGTACCTGCCTTATCTGCAACTTTAACCACATTCATGTGCCTCTCTTCACTGAACTGTGTATTTGTCACATATTTCTGTTCCACTTAAAAATATATTTTATTATTTTTATTTTATGTGTATGAGTATATTGCCTGCATGTGTGTGAGTGGACCCATGTCGTACAATGCTGCGGAAGTCAGAAGAGGGCTTTGGAGTCCCCTACAATTGGAGTTAAGGATGGTTTGTAGCTACCATGTGGATGCTGGGAATTGAACTCAGGTCCTCTGCAAGAGTAGTCAGTGCTCTTAACCACTGAGCCATCTCTCCAGCCCCCTGTTTCACTTTTTGACATGAATTCTCACTATATATCTGGCTAAAAGCAGTGAGCAATAATAACACCCATGCCACATCCTGAGTGTTGTGCTGTCTTGAGATTTCCTCTACCATAGAATTCACACTGAAAATTTCAGGACATAGGCAGGAGGTAATCAGGTTGTTTGGCAGAATGTAACACGAGTAGTCCTAGCCCACTTTCCAAGCATCTACCAGAATGGCTAATTAAGCTCACCTTCAACATCCTAGGACTTCTCCAGTCCACAACTCCCAATTCTGCCACATTTGTTGTGCACCATTATTCTCCAAACCAAGCCACTCTCAGCTTCAGGAGTTCATCTGTGCCTGCTTGGAAAAGGTCATCACAACTGGGCTTGTTGACTGATGACATTTACTCACAGAAGGAAGGGGCGAGGAGGGTCATGAAACCTTCACCTGATTAAGCAGCAACCCCTCCCAACCAGTTGTATGCAATTTGGCCCTAATTGTACATGGCCTTGGGGTCTCAGGGAGGGGCTAGATATATATGCTGGGGAAGAGTAGGGGAAAGGGGCTGCATTGTGTGTGGCTGTGGGGAAGCCATTGTCCATGTGAGGTGAAGACTTTCCATTTCAGCTGCTTTGGGGTCACCCACACTTATGTCAGTAACCCCTCACTTGAGTTTGGTAAGTAAACCCAATAAGCTCATTGGTTCCCCAGGGGATCTTTGGTGGAATCAAACTTTTGTTTGCCATTGGGATCTTGTGAAGAGGGGGGTAGATGTTGCCTTGTCCTAGAAAAGTCTCATAAACAGCATTCTTCCTATAGAGAATTTCAAAGATCTAAGAAACACATGGTCAGATTTATCATTGCAATGACCCTACATCTTGGTGTCTTGGAACTCACTATGTAGACCAGGCTGGCCTTGATCTCACAGAGATCCCCCAGCTTCTGCCTCCCGAGTGGTGGGATTAAAGGCATGCGCCACCATGCCCAGCTTCCTGCATGTATTATAAGTGCATCTGTGTCATACAATGCCCATGGGAGTCAGAAGAAGGGGCCAGATCACCTGGAACTGGAGTTACTGATGATTGTTAGCTGCCGTATAGGTACTGGGAACTTAACCCAGGTCCTCTGCAAGAGCGTGCACTGCTCCTTCCCTTTCTCCCTCCGTCCTTCCTCCCCCTCCCCCTCCCCTCCTTTCTCTCTTCCTCTCCCCTTCTGTCTCTGTTATTAATCACGGTTTTATTCCTTCTGCAAACATGTACCAGAAATCTAAAATTACATAAAGTATGTAGGTTTTCTTTTCTATCCTTTTTTCTGTTTTTGTTTTTGTCTTTTTGGGACAAGGTCTCCCTATAGCCCCAGTTGGCCTGGAACTCACTATGTAGACCAGGCTGGTCTAGATCTCACAGAGATCTGCCTCTGTCTCCCAAGTGCTGGGACTAAAGGCTTACACAACAACCAGATGGCTTTTTCTTATAGGGGTTGAATTGTACTCCTAACCCTCTTCTCCCAAACTCATAAGTTAAAGCCCTAGTCCCAGAATCTCAGAATGTGACCTTATTTGGAAATAGTGTTTTTCACATAGCATGAAGACAAGGTCCTACTGGTGCAAGGTAGCCCCTACCCAGGACTGTATTATTATATGGGGACATTTGGATACAGGCATTATAGAAGGAGAATGCCATCCAGAGATGAATATTGGGATGATGCATCTTTAAGTCAAGGAACGACAAAGATTGCCAGGAAGTCACCAGAAATGTGAAAGAGACATGAAATGGAGTCTTCCTTGTGACCTCCGTAAGGAATCATTCCTTCTGACATCATGAGTTTGGACTTGTGGACTTTAGAACTGAGGGACAGTAACTTTCTGTTACACTGTTTAAACCACACAGTTTATGGACTCTTACAACAATCCAAGGAAACTAATACAACTAGTTATAGGTGTTAGTCCTGGTTGTAGAATAAGAGTATTTATGGAATAATATAAGTGTTCACCTCCTTGGAGAAAGAGGAAAGAATAAAGCATAAACATCTTATGATCTTGAGGATACAAATATATATTATTACAAAATGAACCAAAACTATAATCAAGACACAAAATATTATGGGGGGCTGGCTGGAGAGATGGCCCAGCAGTTGAGAGCACTGGCTGCTCTTGCAGAAGACCTGAGTTTGTCCTTAACTCCAGTTCCAGGGGAAGTTGATGCCCTCTTCTGACTGTGAAGGCATTGTAAGACATGGGTGCACTTATATACAGGCAATACACTCATACACATAAAATAAAAAAATAAAATTAAATATTTAAAAAAATATTATGGGGACATATTGACAGGAGCTAAACCCAAAGAATTCAGGAAAAGCATCTGTGAAGAGATGGCAATTGATATATGAGTTATAAAGAATTTTCTAGTTAAGAAAGAAAAAGGAACATTAGGTACATGGACCAGAATATAGAAAGCCTCATATGTAGGGACTGGAGAGATGGCTCAGCGGTTAAGAACACTGGCTGTTCTTGCAGAAGACCCGGGTTCAAATCCCAGCACCCACATGGCAGCTAACAACTGTCGGTAACTCCAGTTCCAGGGGTTCCGACAGCCTTTTCTGTCCTCCGTGGGAGGACACGGGTGCACTTACATACACGGAGACAATACATGCGTACACATAAAATAAAAATAATAAATAAAATATTAAAAAAGAAAGCCTCATATGTAAAGAAGAATGTGTTACGATAAAGAAATCTTCACTCTCCAAGGTTGAGGGTTTGGATTATAAAGAGACCTCCTTGGTGGTATTAAACCATTTTGGAATGAGGAAAGTAGTGACATCATTTCCCCCATGAACGAAATCATAGGCAGAAGATTGATGTCTGAAAAGTACAAGCCACTCTGGGAAGTGTGGCCAAGGGGTCTCTTCAGTGGTCCATGGCTTCATGGTCCCTCCTGGGTGGATTGATGACATGAGACCCTGTCTCAAAACAAAAAGCAAACAGACAAAAAATCAATGTATAAGCCATTGTCTTTTACTCTTTAAGCAGGAGAGGTGGGAGCTGTGTGGGCCCAGCCAGTCCTCCCACAGCAGGGACCATGAGTGACAGACTGGAATTCCTACAGCTCTGGCTAAGTCTCTGCTCCTTGTGTGCTTCCCCTGACCAATCACAGTGTGTTGCAGGGCTGCTCATGAGGACCCTGTTCCCACAAGATGGGGGACTTCTCTGGTGGATGACTGGCTCAAAGGTTTCCCCTCGTTCTGGCTGAGGCTATCTTGGTCCTGTGCTGCTGAAGGAGGAAGCTGGCTCCCTTCACTGCCTCCTCCTTCTCCCCAGCCTGTCTCACCACCTTCGGCTCCCTCACTTTCCCGCTCCCTGGCATCTCCTTCTGAGAATCTCTTTCCTGACTAATCCCGTCTTGGCATCTGCAGAGAATTCAACATAATGAAGAGCTCGTGGAAGAGAAACAAGAGGTCTACATTATCCCAATGATCACATATTTCCAGATTGACACAAGCCGTCTAAAGAGCACTGACACTGGCCCCATTCCAATAAAACCCACGGGAAGAGGAAGAGCTTGAAGAAGGAGCCCCGATGGACTCCATTAAGTTCTAAGCTTGAAAATGGATCACAAGAATTGATATATGAGCAGACTGAAATACTTGAATAGTTATTTAAACAGCCAGAGAAGAATTGGAGAATAGTTCATGGAGACTGTTTTTACACCCACACAACCTGGCAGATCATTGCTTATACCATCTTTGTTGCAAAAAATACTACAAAAATATGGTTCTTTGAAAACATCTTCTGTCCCTGTATAAATGACATAAGATCCAGAGGCATTTCTGCAAATAATATGTTTTCCAATGCCAGTGTATAAATAGCTTGGAGTACTGAGATACAGAGAAGTAGCCAAGGGTACGGCTACCCTCCAAGAGATGCAGCTGACTTAGAGCCTCTCCCTTATTTGTGGCTAGTCTTGAAAATGAATAATAGACTGAACCCAATGTTGTTTTCACATGATCAGATAAGGAGGACTTAGCCATTTTTGAGTATTGACAAAAAGGTCAGATGGGGCCTTCTCAACTTACTGGCCTTTCGGTTGAGTTTTCTTTGGGAGACAAGCACTTTCCTGCCACTGGAAATGATTATTTATTTATTTATTTATTTATTTATTTATTTATTATTATATGGGTAACTGATGTCAGACAAATATTCTACAGCTTAGCTACAACCTCAGTCCATTTTTATGTTATTTTATTTTGGTTTCTTTGAGACAAGTTCTCCCTGTAGCCCCACCTGGCCATGAACTTGCTTTGTAGACCAGGCTGGCCTCCATCTCACAGAGATTCACCTGTCTCTGCTTCCCAAGTGCTGAGATTAAAGGAATGAGCCATCATGCCTGGGCATCAGCCCATTTTTTAAAAAATATTTATGTTTATTATTTTAAAGTTATGTGTATATGTAGCCGGGCATGGTGGTACCTGCCTTTAGTCCCAGCACTCAGGAGGCAGAGGCAGGCAGAGCTCTGTGGCATTGAGGCCAGCCTGGTCTACATAGTGAGTTCCATGTCAGCTGGGGCTACAGGGAGACCCTGTCTCAAAGACAAAAAACTACATTCCCCATTGCCAAAATGCGCATCTGTTTTTGTTGTTTTTAAGACAGGATTCCACTATATAGATCAGGCTGACCTTGAATTCATAAAAAGATTCACCTACCTCTGCTTCCCAAGTGCTAGGATCAAATGCCTACGCCACCATACCTGCCCCCCTCCCTGAAAAAAAAGTTTTAATAATAAGGAAAACAAACACGACTAAAGACTGAAAAAGAGACAGATTTGGGCTTAATAAAAAAAAAAAAAAAAAAAAACACGCT
>NW_008329127.1:61344-70298 GCF_000622305.1 Nannospalax galili | reverse complement strand
AATTTCCTTGTAATCACCTAGCACCTCTGGCTCTTACAGTCTTTCTGTCTCATCTTTCTGAAATACTCCCTAAGCCCTGGCAGGAAAGGGTGTGATGTGTGTGCCCCATTTAGGGCTGAGCACTCCAGTGGACTCCACCTTGTGCAGCAGGCCTTAAATCCAAGGTGCTTGTTACTCCCACAGCATTTGTGCCGCTGTTTCACTGGTGGACGTGTCTTGCCAGAGGCCAATCATTACTAGAGGTCTCAGGGTTCACAGCTGGGTAAGAGCCTTCCAGGAGCATGCACACCACCCTCTAGGACTACAAAAGCTAGTCAGGTAGAGATGAAGCTTTGAGATCAATACCAGCATGAGCTCTCCTTGGGTTGCTCTATGAACAATGTATGTAGTATCTTCAACAGTAGGGTTTTACCATCAAGTTCCGGTGGGTAACCAAGAACAATTACAATAACCAATATAGTTTGAGGGTATATGGGATCCCTATGGTCAACAACTCAAAAGACAGAGCCCATTTCTGGCATTTTGGAGTTTTTATTGGCTAGCCTGTGGTATCTGGTAGGGACATTGAACTCCCATTATAGGGTAATTATACTTAAACTTTTTATATTGTATATGTGTGTATATCTGTATTTAAGAAGCTTCTACAGTAGTAGGCTTCCATATGAGTTTTTTCAAAGTGCTTTAGTATTGCTGATCCCTCCCCTGTCTCCTTCCTCTGCCCGCCCTTCCATTCCCCACCCCACTGAACCCTCCTGTGGTGGTGGTTTAGCACTCAGCACAGCTGCCTTTCAAAACATTTTTTTAGAAACTGGGTATGAGCAGAGTGTGGTGGCACATGCTTTTGATCTCAGCACCAGGGAGGCAGAGGCCAGCAGATCTCTGTGAGTTCAAGACCAGCCTGGTTTACATACTGAGCTTCAGACCAGCTGGGGCTACATGGAGACCCTGTCTCAAAAAGACAAAAAAAAAAAATTATGTGTATATGTGTGCATGCTTGTGTGTATATGCATGTAAGTATAGGTGCCCTGAGAGGCCAAAAGAGGGCCTTGGATCCCTTGGGGCTGGAGCTCCAGATGGTTGCAAGCTTCCTGACTTGAGTGCTGGGAACCAAACTTAGGTCCTCTGGAAGAGCAGTATGTACTCTTAACCTCCGAGTCATTCCTCCAACCTCAAAGACATTTTTTTTTTTTTTTTTTGAGACAAGGTCTTATTAAGTAGCCCTGGCTGGCCCAAAACTCTCTATGGAGACCAGGCTGTCTTTGAACTCACAGAAATACAGCTGCCTCTACTTCCTGAGTGTTGGGATTGACGGTGTGGGCTACCATAATCCCATTCTTTTTAATGATAACCAAATCCAATCCTCACTAGTTTTGCATGACCGAGTGCTCCAGGGTCCTCATGGATTAAACTCGATTCTCTTGAAGAAATCCAGGGAAATCCAGGATATTCTGTTTACTTCTCATCATTAAACATCTTGAACCCTGAGTTATCCAGGGGGCCCTTCCTATCAGTCTGGACTTTCCCTTGCCATTTGCTACAGCCTGGATGACCCCCTAAATTTATGTGTTGGTGGGTCAGCAAAATGGCTCACCAACTGCCAAGAAAAGGTACCAACTGCCAAGCCTGAGGATCTGAGTTCAATCCCCTGGACCCACATGATGGAAAGAGAGAACTGACTTCCTTAAGTTGTCCTCTGAGTTCCACATGCATACTGTGGCATGCACACATGTCCTTCCCACAATCAATCAATAAACCTAATAAAAACATTTATGTGTTGATGCTTAATCCCCACTGTGAGTGGTATTAAACTGTGGGGCCTTTTGGGAAGTGATCAAATCATGAAGGTTCTGTTCTTATAAATGTGTTAGTGCCTTAAAAAGGGCTGGAGGAAAGCAGGCATAGTGGCACACACTTTTAACACTGGCACTTGGGAGGCAGAGTCAGGCAGATTTCTGTAAGATCAAGGGCTATCCAGGGCTACATAGTGTCAAAAAAGAAAAAGAAAAAAAGAAAGAAAAGAAAAAGGAAGAACTAGCTTATCCCCCACCCCACTTTTGGGCACAGTACTCAAGTCAGTATTTTTTTCAATACATACACTTTTATTGAATTTTTGTGCATTTCGTACAATGCATCTTAATCATAGTTAGACCCCCTCTCCCCTGTTTACACTGCTCATGCCCCACTGGATTTCATATATTCTGTCTTATCTGTTAAGGTCTATTGAGTCAAGTTTGTGTACCCAGATGTCCCTCAGTGCAAGTTCATCCACTGGGGTCTAGTCAGCCTATCTAGAGTCTCTCCCTTAAAGAAGATCAACTCTCCCTCACCCAGCAGTAATCAGCTGCCAATAGTTCCTTGGCTAAGTTTGGGGTCTGCTGCCCATTTCCCCAGTTCTATGCTGGGTTTTTATATGACTGAGTCTGCATGGGTCTTGTGCATGCTGTCACCCATTGCTGTAAGTTCATATGAGCAAGTTTCCAGGAGCCTGTAAGACTCTGTGTCCATATGGTCATGCACCAACCCTGACTCTTACAATCTTTCCACCTTCTCCTCTGCAATGGGTGGGTGAGGTTTAATATAGGAATCCTATCCAGGGACATGTACTCTGCAGTCTCTTATCTACACTTTGGCCAGTTGTGGATTTCTGTCAAACACAGTATTTGAAGTGCTATCTTAGAAGCAGAGGCTTGGGGGCTCACCAGATACCAACCCTGTAGTGCCTTGATCTTAGACTTCCAGCCTCCTGAGCTATAAGCAAATAAACTTTTGTTCTTACTAAATTACCCAGTGTTGGTTATTTTGTTATAGCAGTGCCAATGCACTAAAATACTAGGGGTCATTTATACTTTCGTTCTTGACATTTCATACCCACTTACTACATGCAGGACTGAGCCATACACCAGGGCAACAGTGAACATGACTGACAAGCACCCTGCTCTTGTGTATCCATATTCTTTATGGGAAAGAGTCTGGTAAATGTGTGACATAGTAGAAATCCGAAGACAGAGTGACTTGGAAGAGAGAGGCTGTGTAATGATTTATTTATTTTTATTTTATGTGTATGAGCGTTTTACCTGCATGTATATAAGTGCATGACCTGTGTGCAATGCCCATGTAGGCCAGAAGAGGGCAGTTGAGACCCTAGGACTGGAGTTAAGGATGGTTGTTAGCTGTCATATGGGTGCTGGGAATAGAACCTGGAGCTCCGGGTGGTTGTAGGCTTCCTAACATGGGTCCTGGGAACCAAACTCAGGTCCTCTGCAAGAGTAGCAGGTGCTCTTAACCACTGAGCCATCTCTCCAACCCTAAGAGAATGGCTATTTGAAGTAAAGTTCTCTGAGAAGCTGGTCCTTAGAAGGTAATGGAGAACATGACACAAATGCAGATATCTAAGTGGGAATGAACTTGGCCTACTCAGCTATTGAAAAGAAAACAGGTAGAATTGGAGCAGTGATTGCAGGAGGCCAGAGGGAGATGAAGTCATTAAGAAAGACTAAACCCAATCATATAGTATCTTGTGGGTCCACCATGGTTACAAGTCTGGAATTCTTATGAGTGCAAGGGAGTTTGCTGGGGTTATTGTGTTTTCTGGAGTGGTCACGGGCCCATGAGATGTTTCTGTCAAGGATCTGAGCATTCACATACATATTCAGAGTTTCAATTGCCTGTGTTTGCCTGTGTCTTTCTCATATAATCCCAGTCTTTGTATCCTTAGTGTCTAGCATATCACTTGGAAGATGTGAATTTTTAAGAAATGTTGATTAAATGAAACTGCTATTGTGAACAGAAGACAAGACTGAAACTAGAAACCATTGCTAGATATGACTACTTAATAGATTAGCAAAGGATTGAATCCAAAGGAAAGAAAGCAGCTGTGTAAGCTCATGGGTCATGACAACTCCTAGTGAATCAACTATTGAAGTTAGTGGGGGAACTTCAATGTGTTATGATTCCATGTGAAACCCAGGAAAACACAGAACTATGAAGTGCTTCTAAGACCCCCTTCTCACTGGACGTGATCTTTCCTTCACTTGAGAAGGGTAAGGGACTTCCTGTTTGAGCTTCTTGGGAAGCAAAGTGAATATTTGTCCTTCTTTGGCTGTTCAGTATCTGAAACCCTTCCTTATGTTAGAATTTTCTTATTTTTGACGTGCCAGTCAATGACCTTCCATGAGAGAAATGGAAAAGCCAGATTCTTGCTTTCCCAGCGTCCTCCGTGACAGTCAGGTCAAGCACGGCCTACATTTGCAGGATGAAGTCATGAAGTCGGGAGAGTCAGAAGAAACTCTCCAGTGTCGCTCAGGGTCAGGGACAGCAGAATGATCAAGTTCCCAGGGGTCACAGCATTAGAGGCATGCTAATGGGTGTTATGATCTGGCAAAGCAGTTAATGAAATTTTCACCTATGTGTACCTTAATCTAATTAACTTAATTAAGGGCAAAGGTTTAAGAACTAAGAGACTAATTGTATTAAATAATATGACAGTGATAGGGTGTGATAATTAATACTGATTGTCAACTTGACAGGATCTAGGATCACCTTGGAGCCAAACCTCTGGGTATGACCATGAGGGAATTTCTAGGTAGACTGACTGAGGAGGGAAGACCCACGCTAAATGTGGGTGGCATCATTCCATGGACTGAGGTCCAGACTGAATGAAAAGGTGAAAGTGAACTGAGCACCAGCAGTCATCTCCCTCTCCTTCCTGGCTGTGGATGGGACGTGACCAGCTGCCTCCTGCTGCTGCCACCGTGGACTGCACCCTCAAACCATGAGCTGAAAGGTGGCTTTGCCAGGTACAGTGTATTTTGATCACAGTCATTCCTCCCCCTAACTCTTCCCAGATCTACTCCTCCCCCTCTCTACTTTGTGACTCCTTTCCCCCCGATCTATGCTGGAATATTGACTGGCTTGAGGTTATGCAGGTCTTGAGCAGGGAACTGCAACTTCTGTGAGTTCATGACTGCAACAGTCTTGTCATGTCCAAAAGTAAAGCGCTCTCTCTCTCTCTCTCTCTCTCTCTCTCTCTCATCACTCTGGTTATGACCTAATTTAATGTTAATCTTTAGAAATGTTACCAAAACTACCTGTATTTTTTTTTTTATCTCAAGGGAATACTTAAAAATTTTTATCATTAGCCTGGTGTGGTGGCATGCACCTTTAATCCCAGCATTCTGGAGATAGAGGCAGGTGGATCTTTGTGAATTTGAAGCCAGCCTGATCTACATAGTGAGTTTCACCCAGCCCAGGCTACATAGTGAGAATTTGTCTCAAAAATATTTCTTTTATTGCTCTGCCTAAAGCAGAAATAATTTACACTTCTATCAGCATTTTTGCCAGTAATAAGCATTACATATTTAAAACTAGTTGCTACATTGTGAAGTATAATATGACATCTAATTATTATTTTAACTTGCATTTCTCAGCTGCTTGTAGATTTGATATTTTCAGATGTTGGTGACTTGAATTTGTCTTTTCACATCCTTTGCCTTTTTTGCTCATTCATTCCCCCAATTTGAAAAAGATTGTTTTGCACAATCAAGCCCCATATGTCCTCTGAACCACAGGCACTTAGGGGGCTATATTTCTTAGCTTAATTTACATGTGATAAATATTATTTTTTTATGTGTTTTCAGTCTTGCTCACACTCTGTATCCTAGATTATCTTGTCAATTAAAAAATGTGTTTTGGGGCTAGAGAGATGCCTCAGTGGTTAAGAGCACTGGCTAATCTTGCAGAGGACCTAGGTTCAGTTCCCAGCATCCACATGGCAGCTCACAGCCTTTAGTAACTCCAGTTCTAGGGGATCCCACACCCTCTTCTGGTCTCCACAAGCATTGCATTGCATGACATGGGTATACTTACATATGTGTGGGCAAAACACTCATACATGTAAGATAAAAATAATTAAAGCAAAAAAAGTTTTACATTTAAGTTCTTTAGTTAATGGAAATTTAGTCATATGTAGGATATAAGGCATAGGTTTGATTTTATTTTCTTCTAGTTGGGTGACCCTGTATCACCACCATTTGTTAACTAATGCATCTTTTTCAATTGAGGAAATGTCATTTTTATCATACATTATCTACTCATATACAATTGGGTTTACATTTTGGATCATCTGTTGTGCTTTTATTTATTTGCCTGTTTTATGCCAATAACATATTTATTTAACATATTTATTTTTTAAAACAGATTATGGAATGTTCTTATAACTGTCATTGCATGTCCTTGTGTCTGTCACTTTTTGTATATTTTTATCAGTCATTCTTGGATACTTACCCATTGGTATACACTTTATGATCAATTATTTAATTCTCGTGTCCACCTCTCTGCCCCTCTGTCACAGAAGAATCTTTATTGGAATTCTAATTCAAATGCTATTACAGGGGCTGCAGAGATGGCTCAGAGATTAAGAGCACTGCTCTTGCAGAGGACCTGGATTCAGTTCCAGCACCCACATGGAGGCTAACAACCATTCATAACTCCAGTTCCAGGGGATCTGACACCTTCTTCTTGCTTCCTTGGGCATTCTTTCACATGGGTGCACCTACATACATGCACGCAATAGACTCACACACATAAAATAAAAATAAATTTAAATGTTATTACATTTATATATTAATTTGGGAAGAATGACATTTCTTTTCTGTCCAAAGTTTTGGTTGCCTTTCCATTTGAGCATAGTTTATGCCCTTCATTAAGATTTAAAAGATATTCTTTTTTTTGTTGGTTTGGTTTTGGGTTTTTTGAAACAGGATCTCCCTGTAGCCCCAGCTGATTTCAAACTCACTGTGTAGACCAGGCTAGACTCAGTCTCACAGAGATCTGCCTGCCTTTGCCTTCTGAGTGCACTGGGATTAAAGGTATGTTCCACCACATCCAGTCCCTTTTAAAAAAATATTTTATTATTTTTATTTTATGTGTATGAGTGTATTGCCTGCATGTAAGTACACCATATATATGTATATATGTATATATGTATATATATACATATATATATATACTGTCCACAGAGGCCAGAGGGGATATGGGATCCCCTGTAATGAGAGTTATAGGTGGTTGTGAAGTGCTGGGTACTGTGAAGAACATGGATTCTCTGCAAGAGAAGCAAGCACTCTTGACCACTGAAACATCTCTCCAGTCCCTGCATTATTATTTTGACGTGTTGGCAAATTTTATTTAAGTTTAAATTTCTTAAAAAAATTACATCATATTTATTTATTTATTTATTTTACTTGTTATTCATTCATTCATTCATTCATTCATTCATTCATTCATTCATTCGTGTGTGTGTGTGTGTGTGTGCATGCCATGGTACTTATGTGGAGACCAGAGGACAACTTCTGTCTGTTCTTTCTTTCCAACATGTGGGTCTTGACTTGGTGGCAAGTGCCTTTACCTGCTGACACATCTTACTGGCTCCTTGTTAAAATTTTTTTAGAATTTGGGACTGGAGAGATGGCTCAGCAGTTAAGAGCACTCGTTTTTGCAGAAGACCCAGGTTTGAATCCCAGCACCTACATGGCAGCTAACAACTGTCCATAACTCCAGTTCTAACATGGCAGCTAACAACTGTCCATAACTCCACTTCCAGGGGATCCGACAGTCTCTTCTGTCCTCCGCAGGCAATGCATGACATGTGTGCACTTACATGCAGGCAATACACTTATACACATAAAATAAAAATAGTAAATAAAATATAAAAAATTAGAATTCATAATTTCTATATATGTGCAAGAGTGACCCAAAGTTTTATTTTTTTAAAAAAATATTTTATTATTTTTATTTTACGTGTATGAATGTATTACCTGCATGTAAGTCCACCTATGTCCTGCAATGCTCGTGGAGTGAGAAGAGGGCATCAGATCCCCGGAACTGGAGTTACAGATGGTTGTTAACCCCATGTGGGTGCTGGGAATTGTACCTGGGTCCTTTGCAGGAGCAGTCAGTGCCCTTAACCGATGAGCCATCTCTCCAGCACCCCCGCCCCCCGAAGTCTTACTTTAAAATAATTTTCCTGGATTTGGCATTAAGAGTACACAACCTTCATAATATGTAGGATTGATTTAAAAAGTTTTCAAATGATTTTCTGGATTTGGCATTAAGCTTATGTAGTCTTTATGACTTGGGGGAACTTCCTCATTTTTAAGAAGTAAACATTTTAAACACTATTAGAACGATCTTTGCTTGAAAGGTCTCTTAGAACTCAGTTGTGGTGCAGTAGCAGATAATTCCTAATTACCTATCAATATCTGCTCCTGGTCTCTTCAAATTTTCTTTGACTGATGTTCTCTAGTTTTAATTTTGCTGGGAAACCATTCATTTCCTGTAGATTTTAAAATAGTTTTCCTCAGAGCTGCATGCAGTATTCACGCTAATTATGTAATCGCTCTTGTATGCGTGCCTTCCAGGCGTTTGCCATGCCTTTCAAAGAAGTTAGCTTCTGGATTTATCTATTTTTATTTTCAAAAATTTCTGCTTAAAAAAAAATCAAATCTAGTTTAACTTATTTTGCTCTACTTTGAAAGATCCTAATAATCTAGTAATGAAAGAACTTTTCTTGATTAAATCCATCAGAATCGACTTATATTGTTTAAACTAGAGCCCTGTTGTAGTTGTGAAAAAAAAAGGGGTTCTAAGTACGATGAAAAGACTAATCTGTGAAGAAAGCTAGGAAGAAAGATTATAGGTAGAAAAAGAAAAATGTTGGTGTAAGAGTGTAACAGAGGCAGAAGAGGAGCGCGCTCTTTATTGTTTGAGGTAGTGTTTCTGTACTGTTTTGATGTTATTGCTTCCTATGGAGAGAAAAATTCAACACTGAGGAAAAGGCGTTGTCATACAGGGTTAAACTCTGGAGGGTCCCAGATCATTATAAAACATAAGACTTTCTATTTGTTTGTTTGTTTTTAAATTAATTCTCCACTCTGCGCTAAGAACATTTTTTTCCTCTT
>NW_008329127.1:59431-61249 GCF_000622305.1 Nannospalax galili | reverse complement strand
TCAAAAATTTCTGCTTAAAAAAAAATCAAATCTAGTTTAACTTATTTTGCTCTACTTTGAAAGATCCTAATAATCTAGTAATGAAAGAACTTTTCTTGATTAAATCCATCAGAATCGACTTATATTGTTTAAACTAGAGGCCTGTTGTAGTTGTGAAAAAAAAGGGGTTCTAAGTACGATGAAAAGATTAATCTGTGAAGAAAGCTAGGAAGAAAGATTATAAGTAGAAAAAGAAAAATGTTGGTGTAAGAGTGTAACAGAGGCAGAAGATAAGAGGAGCGCGCTCTTTATTGTTTGAGGTAGAGTTTCTGTACTGTTTTGATGTTATTGCTTCCTATGAAGAGAAAAACTCAACACTGAGGAAAAGGCGTTGTCATACAGGGTTAAACTTTGGAGGGTCCCAGATCATTATAAAACATACGGCTTTCTGTTTGTTTGTTTTTAAATTAATTTTCCACTCTGCACTAAGAACATTTTTTTCCTCTTGAGGAAATTTCACTCCCATGAAGAATTCATGCTTTGGGGTACAAAACATGAGGATGCTGTACCCCATGAGGATGCTGTACCCCATGAGGATGCTGTACCCCATGAGGATGCTGTACCCCACAGTGGGGCATTCAGAAAGGTTCTGGAGGGAAGTGAAGAATCTTGAGCACCAGCGGTGTTGTAATCCTCTTACAGACATAAAAAAAAGACAGGCGAATTCTCTGATATTTGCAAATAAATCCAGAGGCAATAAATGTACACCAATGGTTGTCAGGGAAAGCCAATGGAGACTCGGATGGAAAAATCCAGACATCACAAGAAACGGGGACTATGTCTTCAAAGAACGGAAGCCTTTGTTAAGAAACCAAAGGACCCAGTAGGTCACAGGTGATGGCTTCATTTTTAAAAATTAAAGTTTCACATCTGCAAGATCCAGGAAGATAGCAGAAGTACAGATTTGCCAAGAGACGGTACAAAGGCTAGGATTTAAGCTTACGTGTGGAAGGTAACTTCTGAACACCAGTGGTTGGTTGCAGGCTATAGCTGATGAAGAAATTTTATATTGGACTTTTATGTCTGAGATCCAAATATTTAGATACTACATATATGATGAAGAAAAGCCAGTGATAAAAACAAGTTTCTGTAACTCTAATAAGGAAATCAGAAGGAGCATGTTCAGACACGGTTGTTCATGTCCTCGTGTGTGTACCAGAATGGGTAGCAGGGTGGGGGAGGCAGAGATAAAATTTAACCACTAGGTGAAATTCTATCTTTTGTTGTTTTGTGACAGGGTCTCCCTGTAGCCCCAACTGGCCTGGAACTGACTATGTAGACCAGGCTGGCCTTGATCTCACAGAAATCTGCCTGTCTTTGCCTCTTTCCTGCTGGGATTAAAGGCGTGCACCACCATGCCCACCTTGCCTGCATGTATGTAAGTGTACCGTGTGTGTGATACCTGTGGAGGTCAGACTAGGACATAGGATCCCCTGGGACTGGAGTTCAGATGGTTGTTAGCTGCCATATGGGTGCTGAGAACTGAACCCAGGTCCTCCACAAGAGCAGCTAGTGCTCTTAACCACTGAGCCATCTCTCCAGACCCAACCTTTGTGTGTGTGTATGTGTGTGTGTGTGTGTGTGTGTGTGTTTTGGTCTTTTTGAGATGGGGTCACCCTGTAGCCGTAGCTGGAACTTGCTATGTAGATCAGACTGGCCTTGAACTTACAGAGATCTGCCCCTGCCTCCTGAGTGCCGAGATTACAGGCATGTACCACCATGCCTGGCTTCAACTTTTTTTTTTTTTTTTTTTTTTTTTTTTTTTTAAGAGGGGTTCCC
>NW_008329127.1:47485-58493 GCF_000622305.1 Nannospalax galili | reverse complement strand
AGGGAATCCAGTACCCTCTTCTGGCCTCTGTGAGTATTGCACACACAAGGTGCACTTACATACATCCAGGCAAAACACTCATTCACATAAAATAAAAAATAAAATTTTTAATAAAAATATAATAAGAGGCTGGAGAGATGGCTCAGTGGTTAAGAGCACTGGCTGCTCTTCCAGAGGACCTGGGTCTGGTTCCCAGCACCCCACATGGCTGCTAACGACCATCCATAACTCCATTTGGAGTTCTGACACCTTCTCTTGGCCTCATTGGGCAGTGCTTGTGTAAGTCAAAGTCACTGCTGGGAGGCTCACGTGGCAACTGATCCCCCTCCTCCCACTGTCCTTAGACAACCGGTTAAGAGCACTGGCTGCTCTTCCAGAGGACCTGGGTCTGGTTCCCAGCACTCTACATGGCTGCTAACGACCATCCATAACTCCATTTGGGGTTCTGACACCTTCTCTTGGCCTCATTGGGCAGTGCATGTGTAAGTCAAAGTCACTGCTGGGAGGCTTACGTGGCAACTGATCCCCTCCTCCCACTGTCCTTAGACAACTGGAGAAAAGAATTCTCTAAACCCTGGTTTGAAGAATCTTAATGAATTTATTGGACTTGCTAACTGAGCTTGGGGTGCAGCTTTACTTACAGAAGAGTGAGCGCTCCCCCATTCACAGCTGTGTTCGAAAGTCCACGCCCAAACATAAATCTCGTGGTTCCCGATAGCCTCACAAAATGGCGAGAGACCCGACTCGTGTTTTTCCCAGCTTTTATACCCTTAGCCCCTCCCCTGCAAACAGCTAAGCTCAACCAATTGGCTGGAATAGGTAGGGGAGTGACTCCTTTGCAGAGCATGGGGAGGAGGTGGGACCGTGGCTCTTCATCACAGGGTCAGAGGAACATCTGGGTCACAGCATGACATGGGTATACCTACATACATGCAGGCAAAACACTCATATGCATAAATTAAAATATAACTAATAAAAGAAAATAAATCTTAATAAAAAGAGAACTCAGGAAGATGAGTAATGAACCAGCAAGGCCTCAGACTCTGGAAGGAGGTGATTTCTGCATAATGCTGCACTGTACCATCAAAGTGAATTTCTACCTTTTCTAAAGGCTGAAAGCTTTGGGGGTATGGTGGAAGAGAGCGTCAGCGCTGTCTTAATGCTGCAATAGCACCAGTATGTTTCTATCTTACAAACCCCTTTACTATGGCTTTAAAACACAGCCTAGCCCCCAAGTATTAGGAGAGATCTCTGGCACATCCTCCCTTGCATTATTTATATGTTGGACACTGTATATTTTTCATAGCACCTAAGAGGCTGGTGTCCCCACCTCAGTATTGTATAATAGATGAGAAAAAGTTTAGAGAGGGTGATTAAACTATCTGCATTCCACAGCTTGCAAGCAATCCAGCCAGGAATCAAAAATTTCAAACTACAGAGAAGCTGAAAGAGTTGAATTATAAGACTCTGCATGGTCAAAGCCTACCTAACTGGTAACTCTGTGTGCATGCGTGCATGTGTGTTTGAGCAATCTTGAGTGTTGATCGTTGCTTTCCACCTTTTCTGAGGCAGGGTCTCACTTGTTCATAGCTGCAGAGGCCAGGTAGCCCACTTGCCTTTAGGGATTCCCGTCTCTGCCTCCCATATCACCTTAGGAGCACTGCGATTGCAGATAGCATTCTTTAGTCCAGGTTTACATGGGATCTAGGGATTTGAATTCAAGTGTTCACACTTGCATGGCAAGTGTTTTCTTTACCCACTGAGCCATCTCTCCAGTCCTAATGGGTAAGTCTTTTACAATCTTTATTATTCAACCAGAAGGTACCAGACTTCTTGGACAGAATCCTAGCTAGGACAATACAGAAATCTGATAATGTTTGTGATTCCAGACTGATGGACAACATTCTTGTTGTCTGTGTTAACCATCTTTGATCACATGGAAAGAGCACTTCTTCTTTCTGGAATTATCTAAGCCACTTGAGTTTTATAGTTTTTCTTGGGATCAATAAATTCCATTAGAATAAGTTAAGTCCTGGTTAGCATCGAGGCTTCGGCCTGTGTGCCCAAGGACCTGGGGGGTTTTAAGGAGCCAGAAAGAAACTGAGTGCCAAGCTCTGAAACTAGGAAAAGGGGCTGGGTAATGGGAAGCTGGGAGATTGAGATTGCTAGGAGCCATGGACAGATCACACAAAGTTCATTCATCCAGGTGAAGCCTGCTATACAGACTGTTAGGCAGGCAGATGCCAGCAGGCACCTCGGCAGACACTGGGACACATGGGCCACATACAGATGGGCATAGGCACACATGCAGACTGGTACACAGACCTATACACCAGCAGGTTGGTAAAGGTGAAGGGACTCACCTCTGACCTCAAGTCCATATTTATACAGAATCACACAAAAATGGCATTTTGCCAGGAACACTTATCTAACAGATTACATCAATGTTTATTTTTGTGTTCTTGGGACATCTAGTGTCGGCCATTTTGTGCTGACTCAGAGTCCCTCAGATATCCTGTGTTAGCCATCTTGGCCCATGCTGGATATCCATATGAGCACCGTGTTGTCCAAACATAAACCGGCCTGTAAGTCTTCTGTTCCCTCTGACACTATGATATAACAGGGACACAGCTCTCTGGTTGCTGTCAGTGCTGTCCCTGCAGAACTGAGGGAAGGGCAGGCACTGAAGAAAGTTAGAGTCATTATACACCTCTATCTTGTGAAGGAGAGAGAAAAGAGAGGAAAGGGAGGAAAGGGGAGAGGAGAGAGGGGAGAAGAGAGAGGAGAAAGGAGAGAGGAGGGGGAAATGGGGAGAGAGGAGGAGAAAGGGGGAGGGGAGGGAGGGAAAGAGGGAGGGAGGGAGAAAGGGAGAGAGAGAGCGAGAGCGAGCGAGCGAGAGAGAGAGAGAGAGAGAGAGAGAGAGAGAGAGAGAGAAGGCTTTTTCTGATTCATTCTACCCATCTTTGGAACTACAATTGTCATATCCTATATACTCATTGAACTTGATACTGGACTGAATTATAGAAATGATCCTTCCCATTTTACCTCTGAGGAAACAGACTCAGTAAGGCTCCCCCCACCCGCCCCAGCCCATGATTCCATTCTCATCCGTTCCATCACACTTCAGTGTTTCAGTTGTGCCCAATATTTGCAGGTTGCCTGAGAGGCTGGAGTTGAAGTTGCTCCATCCTTGCCCAGCAGGAACTCATAATCAAATGAAATTAATAGACTCATTGTATAACTTCGGGTGATCTACATGTATCTTTTGTAATCCATGCAACTTTTCAAGTTAAACATTATTACATGTTTAATGAGTTTGTTCTACACAAAGGTTAATGTACTCAAAGCCACATTATTGCCTTGAACGCATGTTCACTTGACTGTAGTCCTGTGCTTGTTCACTCTGCTTGCTTAATATTAGCAAGTGGGCAGTAGACACACAAGTGTCATGCTTCTACTGTGCTGGCTTAGATACCAGTTGGTTTCTAGAAGGCTGAGAAGTTGTTACTTTGGTGTCAGGCTTTTTGAGGAGGAGACAGGGAAAAAGATGGAATTAAATAACGTAGCACATGGAAATGAGTTTCTAAAAAGGACTTTAAAGAGCCAAGAGGCCCATATATAGCAGGTTAAGAGAAGAAACAAATAAGTAAAACAAGGGCCAATGAAGCCAGAGGCGAGGGAGGCACTCAGAAGGACACTGACTTGCAGGACTCAAAGCTGTAGTTCAACAGTATAGCTCTAAGACAGGAATGTAGGCATAGTCTAATTCACAGCTGGTTCCGGAGTATTCAAAAACTGAAGTAGCATTGAATAAAAAAGTGACTATATTCTTGTCTTCTCTACACAGTGGCTTTTAAAGGGCTTAATCTGATTCTACCTGCTACCCAAACCCTATTGTATACAGCCTTAGACCATAAAATAGAGAGTAGGTCTATTAAAGAGACATCTATTTTTCCAAAGTTGCATGTGTGAGGCATTACTGAGCTATATATTGAATGGCAGCAACTTAGCTGAGCAGTGAAGGAGCAGGGGGAGGGGGCCGAGGAGGAGTGTTAGCAGCAGCAAGCAATGCGATGTTTGCGGGTGTTCTGGTTTCATTTCTGCTGTTGTGACAAAAATCATCTTAGGGGGAAAAAGTAGTTTATTTCAGCTTACAGTTCCAGAGTAGAGTCCATCACTGTGGGGAAGTCAAGACAGAACTTGCACATCCACATTCAAAAACAGAGTCAAAAGAACATGTGCGTACTGCTTGTTTGCTAGTGCTAGGCTTGATTTCTCTACTTTAAACAGCTCAGGACTCCCTGCCTAGGGAATGGTGCTGTCCATAGTGGACTGGATCTTCCCATACGAATTAACTTAATTAAGACACTCTCCCACAGACACGTCCACAGGCTAACCCAGTGTAGACCATCCCTCACTGAGACTCTCTTCCCAGGAGATTTTTAGACTTAGGTCTTATCAATTTGACAATTAAAGCTAACAGGGGTGTTGGAGGCAGATAGACTGCAGCCTTAGTTTGGATACCCATCAGTTTTGTGGCCTAGTCAAGTTATTTCACACCCTAAGTCTATTTCCAAACTCAAAAAGTGAGAATAGAATTTACTTCATAAAATTTTTGGGATGTAGATGAGTATGATAGAGGATGCCTGTGACATCCAGGTATGCTAGAGAGAGAGGCAAGAGGGTTAGGAATTCACAGTCATCCTTGGCTACACAGTAAGTTCAAGAACAGCCTGGAATAGATGAAGCTCTGTCTCAATAAGAAACAAAAACAAACTATCTATACATCTCCAAAAAACCTAAGGGCTAGGTTGTGACTCAGTGGTAGAACACTGGCATTCATGAGGTCCCCAGCACCAAAAAGAAAATTATCTATCTATCTATCTATCTATCTATCTATCTATCTATCTATCTATCTATCTATCTATCTATCTATCTATCTATCTATCTATCTATCTATCTATCTATCTATCTATCTATCTATCTATCTATCTATCTATCTATCTATCTATCTATATATGATAAAATAATAGAATTGCATTGAAGTGTAGAAATGCCTGGCCATTGATGCTGTTGTTGACAAGGAAAACCTGCAGATTTTCTTCCTTTGCTCTTAGCTCCTTCTCAGTTCAGTTTCATTTCAGGGTTGTCTCCTTGACAGAGAGACTAGCTCGAATTGTTGTTAGTGATAACTGACTAGCATCTGATGATGATAAAGAAAGGCTTTTCATAATGAATCCCTTTGCTCGAAGATATATTAGTCCATGCCACAGGTTGGGTCCCCAGAGTTTGTGTGTAGAATGTTTGTTGTGTGACTTTTCCTGGGGATTTTATTTCTATTTGTCTCAGATAGAGAGGGCAAGGACAGACCAAAGAATTGATTCCATCGAAGTCTAACTCTGTGAACCAATGAGTGTATTGGGCTTTCTTACAGGAGCATGGGTGAGCTGCAGGGAGTCTCACAAGGGAGCCTGGCATCTCAGATGAGTGTCTGGCGACCTTTCCTCTGCTGCATGGGTCATGTCATTCCTGGAGGTCAGAGTTCTACAGTGTCAATTAAGCACTGTTCTTGCGATCAACAGTTGTGAAAGGTATGGCCAGAGGGAGGGAGATACGGAGCTCCTATGAAGGTCTCATACTAGCCTTGGCTTGCTGGGAGTGCAGGAGCTCGAAAGGTCCTTCAGGACTGTCCCAAGTTGGACTGAGAAGGCTCAGCTTTTACATCCCACATCAGTCAGTCCTGGTATGCAGTCTGCTCTGGGAAGGGGAGTGACCTTAGCTAAAAGGGTTCTGTATGACTAAGAAATCCTGACAAGTCACATCTTCCAGAGAAGGGAGTGTGGGCAGCGCCCAGACTGTAGGCCCAGTGAGTGATGGCTCTTTCTCTGTGGCCTCCTGCCTTTTAGTCACAGATTGTCAGCACCATTCACTTCCTCCTAATTCTTTTGGTAACAGTTCCTAAGGCAGATTAAAAGAAATCAGGAACAAAAGCACACAATGGTTTCCAAGGGAGAGGAAGTTTTTCCTCCACATTCTCAGTGGAATGAGCTGTTCCTCTTGCTGAGAGAATTCAAGGGCAAAGCACAGAATGCTGAGAGGTATTGCTCAGTCCTGGCAAGGAACCTGAGCAAAGGTGCAGGTAGGCTGATGGGAACGTGTACACAGTGCAGACTGTGAGAGATGTGAAGTCCATGCCTTTCCACAGGCATGACCACATCCCAGCATTGGTAAGATAATAAGAGAAAATGCCTGCAGAGGCACGGAGGGTGCACTTGGGCTTAGGAACTCAGGACCCAACTTCAAATACAGAAATAGAATACCCAAGTGGCAGAATACAAATAGCGAACCTTCACATAAAGAAAAAGCTTTAAAAAAATGGCACAGGGAAAGGGGAGGTGCTCTCGGCTCTAAATTCTCTCTTGTAAAGGAAACAGAAAATTTTAGTCTCTGGAGATAATACTGATGAAATATGCCTATTCTCTTCGTCTTAAATCAGGGGAGGCCAAGGACGGTCCACATAGCTACAGTCTTCCACGAAACTCATCTTACAGCAACCAAAAGAAGGAAACATAATTCTCCTCAGGGTGTCGTGGCGGAGGAGAGTGAGCATGCTATGAGTCCCCACAGAGGCCACTAAATAACACCCCGGGGAAGCCCACAGAACCGCTATGGGGAGGATGGATGTTTTCCATTTAGTAAATCACACAGGATCATCAGATCTGCTTGGTCAAGTATTTATTTGAATGTCCATCTCAGGGCTGAAAAATCAATAATTCACTAGAGGAAAGAAAAGGAATTAGACCGCATTTAAACTACTGTGTGAAATGAAATGCTACAGGGAGTTTTCTAGAACAGGTAGAGTCTTTGCTAGGACTTGTTAATTTGGGCTTTTGACTGTTACCTCTGGTCAGTCAATCTCTCCATTATGTCTGGTTGGTGTTTATACCTCATAGGGGAGTTTCAGAGAGGGCTGCGGAAAAAAACCCAAACAAAACCAGCAGAATAAGTCCTGCCAACCAAATAAAATGGCACCTGTCAAAACAACAATTTGTGGGAAATAGGAAAAGATCTAATACAGAGCCTGTCAACGAACATCTAAATAATAGTGCTTCTTCCAGCTGCTCCTGTGCCTTGGTTTGTACTTATAATACACATGTCTAGGAACTCAGCAGAGGTGCAAGTTGAGCTAGCCATGCTTGTCATGCTAGTCATGCATGCCACATATCTGAGCTCCAGTTCGTGGCAGACTAATTGAGAACTTAACATGCTGTTTATTCCAGACGCAGTGGGAAGAGCAGTCTTCCGGCTGTGCAGACCACCTGTAATTATGGCTGTGCATCAAAAGCAAAGAAAGGTTACATCATTGATCCTATTTGGCACCACAGCAGAACTCTCTGTGTTTGCTTCTCCAGCCACCATGAAGTGAGCAGCTCTGCTCCACCACAGGCTCCCTTCCTGATGCTTTGCTTTCCCAAAGGTCCAAAGTGATAAGACCAAGTCACTCTAGATGGATACCTCTTAAGCAAATTGGAAGATGAAGAGAACCTGGGGTTGTAGCTGGACCTGGGAAACAGATACATGGCAAAATCACTTTCATCCAGAAATCCTGAGAACGCAACTAGCTACTGATGTCACAGAACATGTGGGTTTGGGTCACTGGGAGTTTGAGCATTTGTTCCCAGGACCATCACATACACTCCAGAGGCCAGTATGAAATTAAAACAGTGGACATGTGACCATGGCCAGGGGAAGTAATAAATAGACACCCCAAGGCTTGGAGACCTTCAACATCACTAGTCAGTAGGGAAACACAAATTAATTCTTTAATATGATACCATAATAAACTTATGAAGTAAAGCTAAATAAAAAGCAGCACAGTTTCACATCCCACTGAAACTCTCATCTGTGACCACCACTTTGAAACCATCTTTTTATAAGAAGCTACCACACTGAAAGGAGATACAGGAGAAAATCTAGACAACTTTGGGTAATAGTTATTGTTTTCAGATACAGTACCAAAAGAACAATCTCTAAAGGTATGGATTAGTAAGTTAGGCTTTAACGAGATATAAACCTTTATTCCACAGAATGGGAGAAACTTTAGAAAAAGACATACCGAATGAAAGAGCCATCCAAAATTCACAGATATGTCTTAGAACTCAGAGACTTACAAATGAGCAATATGACTTATAAACACACAGGAGACTTGAACAGGCAACTCTCTTGAGAAGATATCCAAAGAGAAAGTAAGTACATGAAAAAGAAGTCAGCTGTCATATGTCACGAGGCATCACTAATGTAACATGCGATGCCATTTTATCTTTTAAATTTTTATTTTTTATATATTTTAAAATTTAATTTTATGTGTATATTGTTTGCATGTGTGTAAGTGCACCTGTGTCATGCAATGCCTATAGAGGTCAGAAGGGGGCATCAGATCCTCTGGAACTGGAGTTATAGATAGTTGTTAGCTGCCATGTGGGTGCTGGGAATTGACTGGAGGTCTTCTGCAAGAGCATCCAGTGCTCTTAACCGCTGAGCCATCTCTCCAGCCCTAAAATTATTTTTATTAGTGTATATGTGTGTATCTCTATGTAAATGTATGCTACATGTGTGCAGGTGCTCAAGGAGGCCAGAAGAGGGTGTTGGATCTCCTGGAGTTGTAGTTATAAGATGTCAGCTGCCTGATATGTCTGTTGGGAATGAACTTGGGTCCTCTGGAACAACAGCAAGTGCTCATAACTGTGAGCTCTAGCCTCACAAGAATGTTACTTGTATGCTTATAAGAAAGGTGCAACAGTGACTGTGATGTGGGAAAACACCCATTCTTAGTCACTGAATGAGAATGCAAAGGGAGACAGACCTCTGGAACATGGCTTATCAGTCTGCTACAAAAGCAACCACACCCTCACTGGATGGTCCAGCAATCTCACTTATTGGCATTTACTCAAATAAGTCAAAAACTTCTGTCCACAGAGAACCTGAACCTGTATGTTTATAAAAGCTATAGCTATACTTGGAAGTAATCCCAGTACTCTCCAGCAGGTGAATGGACCAGCGAATCCAGGCACATCCACAGATAGCACATTGTTCTGTACTAAAGCCATGAGCTATCAAGCCCTCCTCTCCCTTCCCTTCCCCTCCCCTCCCCACCTTTCCTTTCCTTCCTTCCTTTCCCTTCTCGTTCCATTGTCCCCTTTCCCCTTCTCCTCCTCTCCCCATCCTTTCCCCTTTCCTTCTATCCTTTTTCCATGCTGACCTCAAACCCATGATCCTACAGCCCTAACCTCTAAGTACTGAGATTACATGCATGTGCCAGCACACCTGGTTTCACTTTGTGCTGTGAAACTGAAATTCTTTTAAAAGATAAACTCTACTTTTAAAAAGCTCATCGGGCTCCCAAAGCCTTTGGGATGTCAGCGTAGGAGATTTCCACACAGAAAGCTGTCAAGGACAGTATTGGAGTCTTCTAGTCCCAAATGTGTTCTTCTGAAAAAAGAATGTGATCTTGCTCGACCCGCAGGGAAGTTGGTGGCATCTGTGCAAGTTTGCAACTTCATTTAGACGAACAGTCAAAAGGATTCTAATAGTGTCCACACCATACCAGAGGTGGGATGAGATGGGGCAGACTGAATGAAGGTGCAGGAGGTCCACAGGACTTTCAAGAGAGGGATGAGGCATCGGGCAAGTGAAACAAATCCTGGAAGTCTCACCAACGGAAGTTTCCAGACTTGTAGGCTGGGGAGTTAGAAGCACAGGTGGGTTTTGGAAAATATCACATGCTTTTTTGTCTTTTTCCTCCTACTCTCAATGTAAAGCCTCTTTGTAAATGAAGTCTCAGCTCAGAATTAAGTCATTACGATGCACCTCCCAGTGATCTCCTTTTGAGAGCCCATCAAGACAACCACATTGTGATGTTCAAGAGACTTTCCTGGTGCCTTTGTATTTCTTTCCTTCATTTTTATTTTCTTATATCCAACCTGGTTTCTTTGGATCATTCTAAAGAATTTCTCCATTCTGAAGTTAGGGATTTAATAATGTAGTAAAACGATTGAGAACCAGTTGGATTATCACAGAAAGAAGGCGAATAAGCCTGTAATGAATTCCCATTCTCTGTCTCTCTGTTTCTCCCCCACCCCGACCCATGCACACACGCACGCCGGTTCCTTGCCATATCCAAACAGCACTTTGCATCTGTTGAGTCTGCCAGGATTGTCAACACCACGCATCCTTTCAACTGCATACAAACTCCCCCGGGGAGGCTCCTAGAGTCTTCTGTTTCTATGTCCCTCCAGCTTTGATGCTGCATGCGCTCCTAAACATGACAGCCTCTTTCTCTACAGAACACACACAGCCAGTCAAAGGTCCAAAACAAACTTCTGAGAAGTGAGAGGTTGAACTGTATTAAAAAATGTATTGCTTGGGGCTGGATAGATGGCCCAATAGGCAAAAATATTGGAGAGGACCGGATTTTTTTTGTTCCCAGCACCCACATGGGGGGTGGGGCTGGATAGATGGCCCAATAGGCAAAAATATTGGAGAGGACCGGACTTTTTTTGTTCCTAGCACCCACATGGGGGGGTGACAACTGTCTGTAACTCTAGTCCAAGGGGATCTGACTCCATCTTCTGGCTACTGTGGGTACTGCCTGTACATGCTGCAGACAAAATACTCATACACATAAAATAAAAATAAGTAAATAAATTCTTTTTAAAAGTATTGCTTTTTAAGGACCTGTTTTCAAGCAAGCATCCCGACCACCCACTGATAAAGAAGCCCAAAAAACTTGAGAGGAGTCAAGGGAGACTGGCTGGTGTTTGGACTGGGTAGTTCTTCAGAGGTGTGATTTTCTTTCAAGAAATGTGATTTCATCTTTCAGTTTTGATAAAATGCCAACTGTAGAGAGGTATCTGGTAAAACCAAACCTTCTGGAACAGCAAGCCCAGGAACATAGCAGTGAGTTCCTGCCTCCCAGAGGCATGCCACCCCTCTGCTCCAGCCTCTCTGG
>NW_008329127.1:39985-44985 GCF_000622305.1 Nannospalax galili | reverse complement strand
GCTTTTTTACATGTAACAAATCTGTGAGAAGAGGGAATGTGTCAATTGGCATTGAACAAAGGCAATAGTGAGGTGTGTGTGTGTGTGTGTGTGTGTGTGTGTGTGTGTGTGTGACTGTATGTGTCTGTATATAGGCATTCATAGGCCATGGTGCACATGTGGTAGTCAAAGGACAACTTCAGAAGTTAGTCCTCTCCTTCCACATTGTGGGTCTCAGGATGGAACTCAAGTTGTGAAGCTTGGTGGTTAGTGCCTACACCCACTGAGTTATGTTGCTGGCTCCTTTTTCTTTTTCTTTCTCTCTCTCTCTCTTTCTCTCGCTCTCCCTCCCTCCAGCCCTCCCTCCCTCCTTCCCTCCCTCCCTCCCTTCTTTCATTTTTTTGAGACAGGGTCTCTCTGTAGTCCCAGCTAGCCTGAAACTTGATATGGAAACCAGGCTGGCCTCCATCTCACAGAGATCCCCTGCCTCTGACTCCTGAGTGCTAGGATAAAGGAAGGTACCAATTCCCAAGGAAATTTCTTATGTGAGCAAATACTCTGGAAAGAGATGGTTCTCAACTGGCAGCATTGTTAATGTGGCAGCAGTAACTTCCATGTGGAAAGGAAGGGACGCCAGCAGAACTCTTGTCAACGTATTAGCATGTCTTCCTCTGGTCACTCAGGGTGGAGGGAGGACTGCGAAGGAAGAGAGCAAGAGACTGTCCCAGTCCTGAAAGTTAGTGATTTGCACGTTGCTGGCAACAGAGTTTAAATGAGGTAGTAAAGCACATTTCCCACATGGTGGAAACCTGTCAGACGACAGGGATTTTCAGTGGTTAAAGCCCCAAGATGCTTTTCCTGGTGTTTTCTAAATGACTGCTTTGGATTCCAGAAATTTTATGTCGGAACAAGGCACTCAGTGTAGAAAGTTTGTTGGAAATAGATCTTGAGTCATCTGTTTAGGACTATAGTTTAGTCCTAGAGGAAGAAATAGTTCCAAGTTTATTAGAATCCAAATGTGCTTCAGTGTTAGTTGTTTTTATGTGGGAGAAAGGTGGATCCCTTGCTCTGTGTTTATGGTATCATGGGCCATTTATTTTTACCTTTTGCACCCCCAGATGCCCACACCTCCATTCCACCTCACCTCTGCATACCCCAGGCTTGACTGAGGCATGTTGGACTGAGGTAAAAACTGCCTTAAATATTTTTCCAAAATAATTTGAGGAGTTTTATTTTCTGCAGTCTGTTTGTATCCTCAGTAGGAGAAATCTTCCCACTAGTTGGTCATGTTCAAAGGGGGTGTGTGATATGGGGTGAGCAAGTAATTTTTGCCTCATTTAACTTGAAAGTGTGGCCTGCCAGTTCTTTTAAAAAGACACAGAATAGTATGTTAAATTATTAAAATATTGCTTCTTTTCCTCCCACAGTGTTGCCAGATAAAATAGAAGGAGTTCAGTTAAATTTGAATTTTAAAGAAACAAAAGTAGATTTTAAAACATAAATGTCTGGGGCTGGAGAGATGGCTCAGCAGTTAAGAACACTGACTGTTCTTGCAGAAGACCTGGGTTTGAATCCCAGCACCCACAAGGCCACTAATAACTGTCCGTAACTCTAGTTCCAGGGATCCAACAGTCTCTTCTGTTCTCTGTGGGCACTGCATGACACCGGTGCACTTACCTACATGTAGGCAATAGACACACACACACACACACACACACACACACACACATACACACAAAAGATAAACACTATGCATATTGTACAAGACCTATTAATACTAACAACAAAAATTAATCAGTATCTGAAGTTCAAATCTGACTGTGTGTCTTATGTTATTTTCTAATAACTGTGGCAATTCTAAATCCCTGGAAAAGTATCTATTTAAGCCAAGTGAGCAGAAAAGAGAATGCCAGTAATTTTAGGGTTTTTATTTTAATTGAAGTACATAATAAAAATATTAAAGATAATTTTTCAAAGAAAGAAAAAAAAATCCATGTATATAATGCTGACCATGAGAGAAAAACAGTTTTCATTTTGTGTCTCTCATCACATTTTTGTTCTTGTACATTTTGGTTCTTTATAGCAATAATATTGTACTGCAGATCTGTATTTCATGCTTCAGTTTGTTAACATTGTCTCAAATACTTTTTATATAATCCTTACACTGTTTTTATAATTGTTTTTAAGGGTGGTATAATATTCTACAGAATCGAATTTAAATATGTTTAAAATCTTTTTAAAGAACTTCCATTATGATACAAATTAGTTAAAAACTTTTAAGTTTGGGGAATATTAAGATCAAGAAAATACATTTCTCTTAAAAATAAGGTTTTTACCTTTCCCTGCTTTTTAAAAGGCAAAAATAATTGTAAAAGAATTTTGAACAAAAAAGGAAATTTTGGTTTGACAGGGTCTCTTCTTGACCGACATTTTATCAGGCTCCTCCGACTCCTCCTCCCAACTAGCCCTTGTCTGAGGACCTCCATGTCTGTCTTCACAGCACCCCGTTTTATTCCCTGTCTGGGGACCTCTGTGTCTATCTTCACAGCACCTGTTCTAGAAAGAACCATGCCAAAATGCTTTAGTCAGACTCCCCCTCAATAGCTGACAAAGTTTAATAACTGAACATCCTTGATACCTGATTAAAGTCCTCAGCCTCCAAGATCTCCCAGGTAACACCTGGTTCACACTTGGTTCTTTTCCAAAAGAATCCTACCAGGTCAGCTTGACAAACTCTACCCTTGTAATAATTTTTCACCCACAATCCCCACTCTTCTCCTAGGCAATAAATTCTCCTTTTCCTTGTTGTGTCAGAGTTTGATGGTTAATCTTTAATGCCAACCTGACTGGATGAACAAAGACCTAGGGCATTGGTGACGCCATCTTTGGGCGTATCTGTGAAGGTGGTTTCTGAAGCTTAACTGAGGAATGTGCATAGCTGTGGGTTTCTCCCTTCCCTTGTGGGGCGTTGGCCACTGATCCATGAGAACAAGGGGAGCAGAGGTGGCCAGCAGGGTCAGGACGGCCTGTAAGTATGACGGAAAAGACCTTACAGGAGTCAGCTTCAGTGAGGCAGCTTGTTTATTCAGCCTGGGTGTGGGGGATATAGGGTGAGGACGGCAGCCAAAGCTTCACCTGATAGCGCTCATAGTCTGCTTTATTTACATGTGGTAGGAGGACCCTATCATCTGGCTGTAGTGCAATGCCTAATTATCATACAGGAAAAACCTAGGGGCAGTTTTTGTGGGTAACTATGCCAAAGGTCATGTTCCAAATAAGGCCTGGAGACACTTTCCAAATAAAGTCAGGCAGAGAGCAGGAAGCCCCTGATGAGAAAGGGAGTCCTCCATTCAGCGCCGAGAGCTAGTCCGACATGGTGGACTGCGACCTTAACAGAGGGTCCCCCAACATGTAGCACCATCCAGCACCATGGACCAGGGTGCTGGACTGAATATAAAGGAAAAAAAAGTCCCACATCATGGCTCATCCACCATGCCTGTAACCCTTACATGGGGGAAGCTGAGGCAGAAACATTTTTCCAAGTTCAAGGCCAGGATGAACTATAAAGTAAGACCTTATATCCCCCTCTTCCTCAATATGTAAGAGGAAAAGGAGAAAGTTAGATAAGCACCAGCACCTTGCTTCCTGCTTTCCCCAAATGTGAGCAAGTTCCTGCTGTAACAGCCACAGCCTTCCCCCACTACCATGTGCTTTTTGCCATGATGAACGGTACCCTCAAACCATGAACCGAAACAAACCTCTTCTCCAAGTTGCCTCTTGTTGGGTTTTTGATCACAGCTGTGAGAAGAGTAATGCACAGAGTCAAGTGCACTCTTCTCTCCTCTACTCCCTATTTCAAAGCTCCATTATTCTAGTCTGTCTGAATAAAGTCTGCCTCAGACCATTTTAATAAGTGCCATGATAATTTTTTCTTTAACAGATAGGATTGGATGCATCAGTGGACCTCTCACCTAGTTTGAGAAGTTCCACCTTTGCAGCCTCTCTGTCAGACTCTTTCTCCCTGAGCTTTGGGTAACCATCTACTGAGGGATGGTGAGGACAGGTTTGGGTTCTTAAGACATGATTATACTTTAGAAGCTGGGTTACATCTAGGTAAACAGAGCTTGGGGTCCTTGGTTTTCTTGTTCAAGACTCTTGGTTTGTTAGGGAAACTTGCGATCACTCTAGCCTGGCTCGTCTAAGATCTCTCCCTTCTTGTTACTTTCCCGTTTATTCCTCTTTTGACCACTTTTGATTTTCTCTTCTGTTCTCTTGGGTCCCTTGATTTGCTGCCTTCAGCCTCTTTAAACCCCTAGCTCTTCCTCCTCCTCCTACCTCTGCCAGACCTTTCTTCTTTTCTTTCCCTCTTCATTCCTTCAGCTCTGTGGAGGAGGCCTCTTATTCTCAGTGAGAGCTCTCAAGGTGACAGGGGATGGGGTGGGGGATGGAGAAGGGCACTTTATAGTCTGTGTTATAAAAACACAGTCTCATATTGTAGAAGGGAAACTGCAGGTGCATGTTATCAATAGTTTAGCATGCACACATTGTTAATGGTTTGTTTGTTCTGAGTTAACCTCTAGTCCATGAGATGCTGTGGGAGGAATGCAAGGCTCAGCAGTCTTTGGAGTACATAAACCCAGTTGAAAAGAGAGAAATTATAATGAGGAAAAAATACAAGAGATGATAGAGAAGCACCAACACTGTAACTTGGAGAGACAAGTCTGACCTCCTGACCTGAAGGGCAAAACTAAACTTCAGAATGATTGCCTTTGTTTCCACTCCTGTCTAATCTGCTGGGTGGCGATGAGCTGTAAGTCAGAGCTCTAGGGTGTTAATCCACTGACTTCTCAGATTGCTGATATGAATAGAGCACAGCTTAAAGGTTCAGTTCCCATCTCTGCTCATTGGCATCTGTGGTGACAGACATCACCAACTTTGGTGTTCTGGTTACAAAGGGACTCAAGGATTCCCAAACAGCAGAAAAGTAATTAGAAATGAGCTGGATATATATATATATATAT
>NW_008329127.1:14771-38527 GCF_000622305.1 Nannospalax galili | reverse complement strand
GCAGAGACCACAGAGCAACGCTGCTTACTTTTTCGTTCCCCTGGCTTTTTTTTTTTTTCCAACTTTTATAAACATGTTTTATTTGTTTTGCTTATACCATCAGAACCGAAGCTACTGTCTGTCATTTCCCTAAAACGGGGAAATTGATCTAAAACACATACTGGTGCTCTTCAAAAGATAGCAATTTAGAAGGTGGTTAGTAGCAGCAGGCATCGGGTATCTTTTTCTTTAAAGAACTTTCAGGTTGCAGGAAAACCATGTGACCCAAGTGTTATGATTATCCATTAGATTTATCGGTACCTGTACCAATTTAGGGAATACAGTAAGATCCAAGTATTAGTGATGACAATGCGCATATCATGAGGGATGACAGACAGTGTCTATCTTCATGTAAGTCACTGTTTCAAAGAAACTGTTAAGTGTTCAAAAAGTATCTAAATAGTTCACATTAAGTACAGAAGCGGCCTGTCCAGATTACATCCCATATTTGTTGCATATTTTTCAAAAAAGTGCCAATCAAAGCTAATTTGCATGTGGCTTTGTCTTATACAGTATCAGCTGTTACAAAGCAATTTACATGTGTTTTTCATCACAGTCGTTTGGCCAGATGAATAATGCCATGTCAAAGCTGGTAGCCAATCTTATGTGTGATTAAGGACCCATGCATAATTTGGTATGCTTCTAAATGGTCAGTGCTCCAATGTAACTGGGAAAGCTGTGAAATGCAGTTATTTTGCCAAACCACACTCCACTCCTTCCATCTTCCTTTCAAGGGAAATGTTTTTAGTCTTGTCAGTTACCCCTGAGTAACTCTAGGGATGATTTGAAGATTTTATCCAATGTTAAGAAGTCAAACTTGTTTTTTCAAGCCACTTCAGTAACTATGGAGATATTATCACCCCCTAAAGTATGTTTTACGCCTAAGCAAGGGTGAGGGATCTGAGTATTGTGTGCAAGGCTCAAGATGACGCTTAGGACAGAACATGCAGAGTAAAAATAGTTTCCTCCCATATCCAGATAATACAAAGCTGACAATTATAGTCCTGTCTTTATGGGATGAAAACAGTCCCTTTACAATAAATTTCTGAAAGGGAGAACAAATAGACAATAACTCTTCTGGTAACATATTATGGTACACTGGCCAGTGTGTTTTTGGCGATTAAACATAATCCTGTGAATCAGATTAATTCACTTGCTGAGTGTTCATTTGCGGCATCCCTCTGTTGGGTCTTGGGGGCCCTCCACGACCTCCTGGGGCTCCCCTGGTCCACTCTGCCCAGAGCCTCACTTGAAATTCTGCCGATATCCATCCCGCTGATAGCCAGAGTAGTCCCGGGGAGCACTGAACTGAGACTGTATAACCAGTGTTTGGAGCATTAGAGAATGAGGGGCGGTAACCATCATACCTTCCTCTGAATCCATTGGCAGGACCCGGATATCCATTCATCAAGCCTCTAGCACCATGAGAACCTCCTTGAGACACCATGACTATTATTATAAGGCTGACTGCTATGTGGAAATCCAGTGTTCTGCTGGGGAGACTGTTGGTGGTTACCAGTCGCTTGATGAGGCTGGTCCTGGGAACTATGGTAAGTGCCAACCACTGTCTGAAGTTGTTCTTGTGGAAGCTATGTTTGTTCCACTTGGTGAGGCTGACTGGAAAAACTCTGGTTATAACTGGCCTGGTACTGATTCTGCTGTTTTAAAGTTTCTGGTTCATTAACAGGAGGAACTGGGGCATTCATATCGAACACCGTTTGCATGGATTGGAATGGAGCTGCATTTACATTGATTCCACTGCTATGCAAAGGCTTACTTGTCCCAGTCTGGAATACTTACGGCTGAGAAGGAGCAGGAAGGGTTGATGATGATGTAGTCTGGTCTGTATTTAAAGATACTGTTGCCTGAATCTGATCAATTGGTTCCTTTTGTGGCTGTTGCTCTGCAGCATGAGAAGGCTGGTTCAAGGGTTGAGATGCTGTGTACCCTTCACTGGTAGATGAAACAAAGGAAACTGGGTAGCTTCTGGTTGTACAGTAACTTGATTAGATTGAGCAAGTCTACATTCAGAATGAACGGGAGGACAAACCAGCTGAGGCATATCCATGTTTTGGGTAGGGTTCATAGGTTGTGCTGATACAATGGCAGGACCAAGAGTCTGGTTTTCAAAATCCAACACTGAATTCTGTATGAAATTATAGGGCCCCTGCATTTGTGCCATAAGATCTTGTACTAGCTGTCTTCTCACAAGGGGTTCTGACTGAGCCACTGGAGTCAGAGTGGGGTTCTGGTACCGAAGGAGATGCAGCCTGAGGTTGCTGCTGGAGCGTGTTTACCACCTCAACTGTTTCCGCTGTCCATTCCTCTACCTGCTCCTTTTGACCACTGCTGAACTGTTTCTGCCATGAACTGTCTATTGACATACTCTGTTGATTCAACTTCTCTTTGCTTGGTGCTTTCTTCCTGGCTCAGGTTCAGCTTGGGCTACTTGGTCTTCGACTGCAGGTGCTGAGGCTGCCTCTTCTTCCTCACACAGCCCATTCTGGTGGTTGTGGGTACTGTCGAAGTAGCTTGACTGAATAACACGCTCAACAATTTCCTTTAGAGCTTTGTATGTTGTTCCACAAACAGATTTTTCTTTCCCTTCCGGCAAGTCCCACAGGTGAATGGAGGCGTGTTCATACTGATCGTTCAACCTTAAGCTCATGTCCTGCTCAGGGTCCACTAACTTGTAGAATTCATCCAACAATGACAATTCTTCTTCAGACAATATTGGCACTCCATTCAAACCTTGCTTCAGATCAGCGCGCATTTCATCCTCCTCCAACTTATCCAAAACATATTGCAGCCCAAGCACAGTTTTTAAGCGTTTCTGTTCAGCTTCTCTCATAACATGTTCCAGACGTGCTGTCTTTTTCTTGACTCAATGCCATGAAACTCCTCTGTAATTCTTTTGCAAACTCCAAATTATTTGTTGACTTCCTGGTACTTTGATACAGCATCCAGCTGATCTTGATTAAGCCTTTCTCCTTTGTTCATTCGTTCCTGGTAATCATCAAGTTTACCCTTCTTCTCCAGGTTCCGAAGTTTCTTATCGATCACCCAGAGAATCTGCTTCATGGCCTCCGCCTCGACCGCGCGTGCTCGTTGCCGGATGCTGAGAAGTCGGTGCAGCTGCCCCGGCGTCACTCCCGGAGGAACCCGAAGGCGGTGGCGGTCCGACGATCGACGATTTGCTGCCGCTTCCACTGTGGCTGGTGGCCGAGGGCATCTTCAGACCGAGAGGAGAGAGAAAGAAGCAGGAGGGAAGGACGAGAGCGGCTAGTCGGGAGATGGACTGGGCCAGACGCCCCTGGCTTGTTTTTATATAGCTCAGGCCCGTTTGCCTAGGGAGGGACCAGGCCGCAGTGGGCTGGGCCCTCTCACATAAACTAGCAATTAAGAAAATGCCTCATACAGAGTATTGTGTACTCCAGTCTGGCTTGGAACTTCCTATTGAGCTTCTGATCTTTCTGCCTCTACCTCCCTAGTGCTGGGATGGCAGGGATGAGCCATCATGCCCCGTTTCTAATTCTTACTAATATAGTTCATCCTGTCCCTTAAATAATCTGTCATCTGCAATGTTAAGCTGTAATCATTAAAATGTAAAGTTACTGCGTCAAAAAAAAAAAAAAAAGAAAGAAAATGCCTCATAGATATAGATATATATGGTCACAGGACAGTGTGATCTGAGAAATTCTTTCGTTGAGGTTCTCTCTTCCCAGGTGACTTTAGTTTGAGTGTGAAGTTGACAAAAACAACCCCCCCAACCAGCAGTTACTGACGTCATACCTATTTTAGTTTGTGTTAAGTACACTCTGTGATGTTCACACAATGAAGACATACGCTAAAATACAGATGTCAGAATGGTAACCCATTGTCAGGCTGTGGAGGCCTCAAGGCAATGACACTCAATAGCCAGGAGATCTTGGTTTCCAAATACCATTCTCCAACTAAAGGAACTGGGGCTCCGTAGAGAAGGGCTTGATTCCAGACCCAGATCCTGACAGGTTTGTGGCATGATTTTGAGAAATTCCCTGAAAAGGGATGGGGTATATATAAAGGCCATAGGAATCAACCTGAAGGAGTTTCTAACTGAAACAATTTAAGCAAAAAATAACAATAGTGTTAGATTATAACCCATAAAGTTCATTACTCTGAATTCACACTGACATATATAACTGAACAAATAAGTAAACAGGGGCAGAGGGCAGCTTTTCTTGGAGAAATCTAATTACATGTAGAAGGAAAAGAGAAAAGAGTCACTAGGTGAAAACTGTGGTAATAATTACTGCAGATTCACTGATAAATGCTAAAATTAGTGGGTAAAATATGAGGAGGACGCTAGAGAGATGGCTTAGTGGTTAAGAGCACTTACTGCTTTTGCAGAGGACCTGGGTTGGGTTCCCAGCAGTCACAGCAGGTAGCTTACAATGGCCAGTAGCTCCAGCTCCAGGGTGTCTGATACCCTCTTCTGGCCCCCCTGGGCACCTGTACACATATACCCACCCCACATGTGCATAAATAAAAATAAATAAAAACTTTACAGTTTGAGGAGAAGAATATTCTCTTAGTCTCAAATCTGTCAAGAGACCCTGCCTCAAACAAGGTGGAAAATGAGGATCAGTCCCCAATGGTATCCTCTGACCACACGTGTTCTATGGCATGTGCACACCCTCATACATGTGTCTCTGTCTCTGTCTCTGTCTCTGTCTCTGTCTCTCTCTCTCTCTCTCTCTCTCTCTCTCACACACACACACACACACACACACACACACACACATCTATCATCAACTAAACATCAACCAGAGAGAGATTTTCCCCAAAAAAGTGTTATTTATGCAGTGTTGCAAGAATTCCTTTCTTGGAGAGATGGGAACAAAATCTACCCTTACCTCATAGGGTCCTGATGACACATTAAAGTAAGATTCCACCAGGGTGCCTCCTGGGAAACCACTGAGTTTATCGGGCTTACTTTCAGAGCACAGATAAGGGGTTATGACAGGAGTGTGAGTGATCCGAAAGCACCAGCACTGGCAGTCTTCACTCAGGAAGGATGATGATTTCCCATGGCCACATAGATGGAGCCTCCTTCCACAGTCTTCCTCAGCCTCTCTGTTTAACACCTTGGAGACCCCAAGGCCACAAGCAATTAGGGCAGAATTGCATACAGATGTTTGGGAAGAACAGCTGGACTCTCAAGTGAGGATCCCATGACCCTCTCTGTCCTTCTGTGAGGAGATATTGATAGTCAAGAAGCCCATTGGTGGTGGCCTTTTGCAAGCAGGCACATCTGTGATGAAGATGGTGCCTGTTTTGCTTAGAGGACTGCATTCTGCAACATTAAGAGGGGATAAATAGCATTGCCATGGAAACATGTGTGCCAAGGTGAACTCTTCAAAGAGGTCTGAGTCAAGAAGGGTACAGAGTTTAAAGGCAAAAATCCAAGGCTGGTTATGTAAAGTATTTTGAAACAATAATTTTTGGTTATCTATATTAATAAGGAGTAGTACCGGTCTGAGGTCAAACTGACAGTTACTGGGTAGGTATCCTCATAGAAATGGAAGAATCTTTTGTGATCATTTCCATCAGGCGTCTGTTTGTGAGAACCCTTCCTTCATAATATTGTAGCTTTATTTTCTTTTGTTTTATTGGTAAGAGTTGACACATTGCTTTCATTTTGATTCTGACAATTTTCACACTGTTCCTAGATATTGATCACTTACCAAGGAGAAAATGGCAACTTTACAGGGGAGAAAATTGGCACATGTCACCTAAGCCAAATGACTAATGTTCATATTACGAGTCATTAACCTCATGAAACCTTTGACATGATGTACTGAGAGGCACAGAATAATCACTTCTGTGGTATTCTAGGCCAAAATGCAATACCCCAATCTAATCATGAGAAACATCAGACTCAGATGGATAGACATGCTATGAAATTACTGACCAGCTTCCATCAAAAATGCTGAGGCTTTGTGAGATGAAGGACTGAGGACCTGTCCCAGATTAGTGGATGCTATAGACGCATGACAACAAATGCCACTTGTAGTTATGGATTGACTAATGGAACAGAAAAAAGGACATTAAGGAGAAAATATGTGAATCTAGAATAAGATCTGTTTTTCAGAACTGGGTCAAGGATATAGGTATTCAAGTCTTTTCCTAACTTAACAGTTTTGTCTTTTATAGATTTTTATTTCTTCTAAAAAATTAATTTGTCTATGTATGTGGGTGTGCACATTCATGTGTGTGAATGCATGCACATGTGCAGCACAGCATGAGTTTGGAGTCCAGAGATCGACTTTATGTGTTCATCCTTCCCGTCCACCTTATTTGAGACAGGGTTTCTTTTGTTGTTTTCCTGCTTATGTACACCAGGCTAGCCAGTCTTCAAGCTTCCAGAAATTCTCCTGTCTCTACCCCCCTTCTCGCTGTATGAGTGCTGGGATTACAGACACTTGTGCTCTGCATCTGGCCTTACATGGGTACTGGGGATTCAAACTTGTCCTCATGCTTGCATAGCGAGCACTTTTACCCACTGAGCCACCACCCCAGCCCCATACAGGAAATTAAAAAATATTTATTTTCATTTTATGTGTATAGCTTCCATGTATGTATGTGTATTATATATGTGTCCTTGCCCATGGAAGCTAGAAGATGGTATTGAATCCCCTGGAACTGGAGTTATAAATGGTTGTGAGCCACCATGTGGGTGTTGAGAACCCAACTCAGGTGCTCTGCAATAACTCCTTCTTCCATGGTCATGGAGTTTTATCACAGCAACCAGAAGTCATTAATACTATTTTTCATAGACTAAGGTGAGATTGTATCACCTTTATAGCTTTGATCTGCATTTCCCTAAAGGTAATGATATTGAATATTTTTCATATATTTATTGTTCATTTATATTTCTTCTTTTTAAAAAATATTCCATTTATTATTTTTATTTTATGTGTATGAATGTATTGCTTGCATGTATGAAAGTGCACCCATGTCATGCAGTACCTGTGGAAGTCAGAAGATGGTGTCGAATCCCCTGGAACTAGAGTTATGGATGATTGTTAGCCACCATGTGGTGCTGGGAACCAAACCTAGGCTCTCTTCAAGAGCAGCCAGTACTCTTAACCACTGAGTCATCTCTCTAGCCCCTCATTTATATTTCTTCTTTTGAGAAGTATCTTAGGGGTTTTAACATTTGTTTTTTGGTTTGGGTTTTGATTTTGGTTTTAGTTTTTTGAGACAAGGTCTCACAAGTCCAGGATAGCTTTGAATTCAAGATCCTTCTGGCTCTGGATCTATATGGTAGAATTATAAGTGAATTCCATTATGCCTAACTCTGAATTACTAGGTTTTTAAAAAGATTTTGTAAAATTATGTGTGTATGCATGTGTGAATGGGTATGTGCATGTGTGGGTATGTGTACATGTGAGTGCAGATGACTGTGGAGTCAGGAAGAAGATATCAGATCCCCTAGAGCTGGAGCTATATGGGCAGTTGTGAGCCACTGGACAAGGATGCTGGGAATTAACTCTGGTCCTCTGCATGAACAATACATGCGTTTATCCACTGAGTCATCTCTCTAACCCAAGATTACTTGATTTTTATTGCTAAGTTTTGGAGTTCTTGATATAGTCTAGACATTAACTCTCTGTCAGATGAATAGCTGGCCAGCATGTCCCCAGCCCATAGGTTGTATCTTTGCTTTACTGACTTTTTCCTTTATTAGTTTTCTCTAAGCCCATTTGTCAATTTTTACTTTAGTTTTCTTTGCTTTTAGAATCCTATTCAGAAAATCATCACCTATGTCAGTGTCTTGAAGTGTTTCCCCTATGCTTTCTTCAGAGTTTTGGGTCTTCCATTTAGATTGAGTTGATTATTGTACAGGGTGAGAAATAAGGTTCAGCTTCCATGTTCTGTATGTAAATATCTAGTTTTCCCAGCACTACTTGTTGAAGAAGCTGTCTTTTCTCCAATGCATGTTTTTGGCACCTTTATCAAGTGTCAGTTGAATGTAAATGCATGAGTCTATTTCTGTAATCTTTATTCAGTTCTATAAGTCTAAGTATCTTTTTAACGCCAGTAACATGCTATTTTGGTTTCTATGACTCGGTGGTATGTCTTTAAATCTGCCACTGTGAAGCCTCAGCCGCTTTCTTACTGCTTTGGAATTCTAGGGTCTTTGTGCTTTCATAAGCACGTAAAGATTGTTTGTTTCTAGTTCTTTGGAGAATGTCATCGGTATTCAATGGAAATTGCATCGACTCTGTGTGGTGGTTTGAACACTTGGTCCCTTGTTGGAGGCACTGTTTGGGGAGGTTATGTAACCTTTAGGTGGTAGAGCCTTGCTGGAGGAAGTACAGCAGTAGGGTCAGGCCTTGAGAGTTTATAGCCTAGCCTCACTTTCAGTTTGTTTTCCGTGTGTAGTTGAAGATGTGATTGCTAAGCTTCCTGCTCCAAAAGCCTGCTGTCATGCCTTCTCCACCATTGTAGTCTCTCTCTCTCTCTCTCTCTCTCTCTCTCTCTCTCTTTCTCTCTCGTCTCTGGAACCATAATTTCAAATAAACTCTTTATTCCATAAGTCCCTTTTGGCCATGGTATTTTATCACAGCAACAGAAAACTAACTAATACAAGTAGTATAGCTTTTGTTGTTTGCTTATTTGAGACAAGATCTATGCAGCCCAGGCTGGCTTAATCTTGCTATTTTCCTGATTTCCTATACAGCCCAGGACCACCTGCCTAGGGTTTGTTCTACGCACAGTGGGCTGAGCCATCCCACATCAATTAGCAGTTAGGAAAATGCCTCACAGACACGATCACAGGCCAGTCTGATCTGGGAAATTCTTCAGCTGAGGCTCCCTCATCCCAAGTGACTCTAGGTTTTTGCCAAGTTAGCAGTTATGACAAAACCTATTCTGCCTTCTTAGACTGTCACTGTCACCCGTTCAGTTTTCATCTGAGCATCTTTGCTTGTGAAATATGTCTCTTTCTTTTCATTTTTATTACATTTATCTATTTACTTGTGTGTGTGTGTGTGTGTGTGTGTGTGTGTGTGTGTGTGTATGTGTTTGGGACTGTGCTTGCCATCATGTGCATATGGAAGTCAGAGGACAGTGCTCTCTCCTTCCACTATGTGGGTTCCAGAGATCAAACTCAGGTCATCAGACTTAACAGCGAGCGCCTTTACCCACTGAGCCGTTTCATCAGCACTGTCCCAAAGATCTTAAATACTTTTCTCATGCTCAGTTGTTGCTGTTTGTCTGTCTGTCTGTCTGTCCAAATAGGGCATTTCAAAAGTCCTGCCTTTGTGCGCAGGCATTCTTTTCCATTTGTCTAGTTTTCTATTGAAGGGTTTCAACAAAATTTATTTGACTGTTTGAATAAGCTCTTCATCTCTTTTTCAAAAGTTTTTTTCTGTTGAATTTCTCATTCATATCCTACAGTGTTTTCCTAATTTCGTGTAATGGCTTGTCAGTATCCTCTTGGATCTCATTGAGCTTTTTAATAATCATTCTTTTAATTCTTCATCAGACATTTCATCTGTTTCAATTTCTTTGCAATCTGTTGCTAGAGAATTATGATCATTTGCAGGTGCCATATTAGCTTGCTTTGTTGTTCATCCCTCTTACACTCCTATAGTAAGATTTGTGCATCTGGTGTATGAGATATCTCTCCCACTTTTATGCAATGACTTTCTTAGTAAATTACTGTACTGTGGCATATACTGGCTTTATTTCCAGCTGGGCACCATGGTGTAGTTTTCCTGTAGCTTCTCTGACAGCAATTAGTTTAGGCAGCATGCAGACCATGTGGGAGTCATAGAGACGCTGTCTCTGGTGCTTGCTGGAATAGGGATACTAGCTGTTCTGGGAGGTGTGATGTGGACAGCAGTATGTAGGGACACAGTCCATACAGACACTCTTATTACATGATAGGGTTTCCTCAGGCTCTGTTGATTCCAGCTTTGTTTCCTCTGGCACCTAGAGGTAGTAATGGGGGGGGGGAGCAGGTTTTTTTTACATTTTTAATATTTTATTTTTTAATATTTTTATTGAGCTTTTGTACATTTCATACAACAGTTCCTAATCAAAGTAAGACCTTTCCTCCATCCATGCCCCCACACCCTCCCACACCGTGCCCCCACACACCAGGCCTCATGCATTCTGCCATACATGTTAAGTCCTATCTGGTCAAACATTTTAATCAGATGTCATTTGGTGCAAGTTCATCCACTGGAGTCTATGCCACCTATCTGGAGATCTTAAGGAACGTCTACTCTTCCTCACCTGGCAGCAATCAGTCTCCAGTAGTTCTCAGGCTAGACCCGGCCCGCCACCCATTTCCCTCATACCACAGTGGGTCCTTGTCTGATTGAGTAGGCAGGGGTCTTGTGCTCGACACCACTATTGCCACAAGTTCACACAGGCAAGCTTCCAGTGGCCTGAAAGCCTGTTTTTCCTCTGACCAGGTGGTGGTGCAGACCCAGGATTTGCCTAGGGAATGCTGGTGACAGAAAGCATGCATGCCCTCTGTGGTAGTCACCACCAGAGAGCAGTGCCTGGTCAAAGTGCACAGCCAGAGTGGGAACTGCATCGGTGTAGTGGAACTGGGCTAATCCTCTCCAGTGCGACTGTGGAAGTGCACTCTTAGCAGTGGGATGCCAGGATGCTCCATCACCCATAGAGCAAGCCCAGACATCTCCCCCCACCCCCTCCCACACACAGTATCTAGGAATAGGACATAGCTAGAACATGGAAAAGTTTCTCTAGACTTCCTCTGGACCTTAGGAATGAGCTCAGGCCCAGGTTGCTCAAAGGTACTCCAGTGTGTCTTTGTGGATGGGAAAGCAGTGGATCTCTGATCTTGCTTCCCTATCCTCCTTCTTTCTCAGCAGATACCTGTGCACAGCTAGAGTGGAGAGGAGGTAAGAACCCTGTGGATATCTCCCTTCAGTCCTGGCATGAATCAACATGTGACTTTCATGTCTGAGTGATCTCTGAGGACAGGCTCCCTGGTCTGGTTCTTAAGAGTCATGCCCTCCCTCTCCATCCATCTCACAACTTCCATCTGCTCCAGGGCAGGGTATCCAGTGGGTTTGACAGTCAGAGCCACTCTGTTGGACAAAGTTAAATAACATGTATATTGTGTCCCAGGGATGTGAATACCCATGGTGTTTGTTTGTTTGTTTTGATAGAAGGAAGAGTTTATTTGGGTTTACGGTTCCAAAAGGGACAAAAGTCCATCATGGCAGGGAGCTGTGTCGGCAGAGGTGGCTGGAGGAGGAGCAGAAGCTAGGCGCTACATCTTCAAGCAGGCACAGGAAGCAAGAGAGCAACTAGAGATCCAGCAAGGCTTAAGAACTCTCTAAGCCCACCCCCAGTGATGTGTTTCCTCCAGGATAGCCACACTTAAGACCTTCCAAAACAGTGCCACCATCTGGGGACAAAATGTCCAAATATTTGGAGCCTATGGGGGACATTCTCATTCAAACCACCACATTCCACCCCCTGGCCCCCATGGGCTCAAGACCATATAAAATGCAAAGTGCATTTAGTCCAACCTTTAAAATCCTCATAGTCATTACCAGTCTCAATACTATTCAAAAGTCCAGTCCAAAGTCTCTTCTGAGACTCAGGTAAATATCTTAACTGTAAGCCCCTATAAAATCAAAAGACAAAGTACATACCCCCAACGTACAGTGGAACTAAATACACATTCCCATTCCACAAGGGAGGAATAGAAGCATAGTAAGGAAATACTGGACCAAAACAAGACCGAAAACCAGCAGGACAAACACCAAATCCAGTAGCTCCATATCCGACTTCTGGAACTTTACTTCCAAAGGGCTTAGATGGCTCAGCCTCTCCAACTTTGCTGCATCCAACGTACATCGCTCTCTTGGGCTGGTACCACTCCCTGCATGCAGGTCTTCTTGGAAGATGCCTCACAGCTCTGGCACCATGAATGTCTTCTTAGGGTCTCCATGGCCAACCAGGCTTCACCTTCACAGCTTCTCACAATGGCTCATCAGGGCCTTCTCTATGCAGAAGAACCCCTGCTGCATGCTGCCTGGCCTCAGTGGCTCTCTGAAACCTTGGAGGAAGAACTGATGACTCCTTCACTCTTGCATCTTTCATGCCTCTAAAGCCAGCACCAGGTGAAGGACACTGCCAAGTTTGGCTACAAGTTTGGGATGGACTGTAGCCTGCTTTATCCATTTTAGAAACTTTTCTCTTCAGTGGCCCCTGCAGCATTTTGCTTTCACAAATTGGAGGCTTAACTGGGCATGGTATTGCCCTGGAGGCACTCTCTCCATTGTTTAAGTGCAAATCTCTAGGCTGTTCCTTAATCATTTTAATCTCCTTATCAAAGGGATCCTTTGATACCAGGAGGCTTGTTTCTCAAAGTGTGCTGTTGTTCCAGGTCTCTGAATCCTACAAGATACCAGACTCTAGTTTGCTGGTTTCTGGTATTTTCCAAGGTCACTCACCTCAAAATGAACCTGTACACTTGTTGCTTAGCTCTTCTTTGTGGTAGAGATGAGTGATGGTGTTTCTTGATTCTCCAGAGCACTAGTGAACTGTACACTGCTCCTCCTGCCCTCCATTTTCTGGTGCTCAGTTGTGTTGGGGAACATTCTCCCCTGGCTAAGGGTCTCCTGGGAACTTTGCTTGGCCTCTGGACACTCTGGTTCTTGGACCCTCTAGTAGTAGGAGGTGCTGTCTGGATATACCAATTTGGTGTATGGTATCCACATCTGGGTCCCTATGACACTCCCCCCCACTCCCAGCAGATGATACTGTGCTAAAGAGCCTCCCTACTGCAGGCTTGCCTGGTCACAAAAATTAGTAACTCCCTTGGACCCAGGACCTGTCTCAGAAAAACTGATGATCCATTTTCCATTTCCCATCCCCAGCTATTATAATGGGCAGAGCACAGCGTCTGACAGCCATGCGAATCTGGATAAGCTTTCTGTCCTCTCTTGAGCCTGAGCCTCAGGTTCTTCATCTGTAAAATGGTCTTTATATAGGCAGAAAAAAACTACAAGGAGGTTCCAAAAGAATTCTCTTTTCTTAGAAAATCCTCATTTCTGTGGAATATTAAGAATCTCTATTCCCTCTGTTAGAACAGGGACATGGTAACCCATTCTGTTTGTGTGTGCCTTTAGGTTAGACGTTGCCCTTTATTATTTTAGTTGTCTGATTTTCCCTGGTTGGCTGAAAGGAATCATTGACTATAGCTCCTGGTCAAATTAACAACTCCCTCTAGTCACAACATGGTTCTTATCCAATCCTAACTTGATTTCAAATCAACACTACAATTTGGAGCACTATGGGCTGATCTGAAACCCCTGCTCATTGTTTTGCTCATGAGAATGTATCTACAGCATTGTTTTCCCAACCAGCATTCACTGTTTCCCACTATGTCCAGGTTTTAGCTCATCTGAGACCCGCCCCCCCGACCCCACCCTGGTCCCAAATTCTGCAAATGAATTTTGAGTACTCCATAGGCAGCAGACTGTCTCAGACATAACCTCCAAGTCTGACAAAGTAACATCAACAGGCAGAAATTTATTTGTCTATATTATATATTGAATTGGAGGTATATTCCTCAATTATAAAAATTGTGAGTAAACAGCCATCTGATTGTCCAGCACTGAATTTTGCTGGGCTTGGGAACTTCAGTTTGAAAAAGAAGACCGTCTTGATAAATCAGGACAGGTTGATGATTCTAAAAGGGAAGGGACAAAGTGTTACAGTAGACCTTTCTGTCCCTCTTCTAACAACACTAGCTGGCCACCCACTCCCCACCTCTGGCTGACCCAGATAAGATGTGCCTCATGACACTTATCAGGTGTCACTAGATACTTTATGCTGGATTCCTGAGTTTAGAGAAATCCAGGTTCTTTGGACACTAAAAACTGTCAGGGACTGGCAAACAGGTAAGTAGAACAGCTGAGAGTTTCTGCTCTGGAGTCATGGGAACTATTGTTCACTCAAATACCATGTACCGGGTCAGTCTTGTAGTAGAGAGAGAAAGAAGAAATTGCCAGGCTCTGTTACATTCTAACAATGAGGTCTTTCTTGGACAAGTCCTTTCTAGGTCTCAATTTCCTCATCTCTGCTTAGATGATAACAAAGTTCCTTGAAAAATCAGTGGTGATGCCAGGCATGGTATGCATGCCTCTAATATCAGTACTCAGGAGGCAGAGTCAGGCAGATCTCTGTGAGATCAAGGCCAGTCTGGTTTACCTACAAGTTCCAGGCCAGCTGGGGCTACAAGGAGACCCTGTCTCAAATTTTAAAAAATAAAAAGGTGGTGAGTTAATGGTTCTGCTCAGCAGTAGAGCACTTGCATAGCATTTGTGGATTCAATTCCCAGAACAAAAGATGAGCGAGCTTTGAATGAGGGAAAGGGGAGGGGAGGGGAGAAAAGAAGAGGACGGGAAGGAAGAGGAAAGGAAAAGACAGGAAAGGAGGGAAAAGAGGAGAGGGAATGGGTAGTGGGGAAGGGAGGGAGGAGGAGAAATAAGTAGTGAGACTCTTAGAGGCCAGAGCATGCATTTTACAAAAGATTCTGAATTTATTCCAATTCTTCCCCCATCTCCATGGTGAGACACATATTCAGGGATAGTGTGATAACACCATCTAAACATTTCCCCATGAGTTTAGATTCTACTTCTCACTATTGGAATTGTGCAACATCAGAGCCAGAAGTTTTTATTTTTAATAATCTACATTCCTCTTCTCCAGGATGAGTATCACTCATGATCCACAAGCATATGGGATATAAAAATCCAGATTCTCATCTCAGGGCTGGAAAGATGGCTCAGCAGTTAAGCGTGCTTGCTGCTGCTCTTCCAGAGGACCAGAGTTTGGTTCATAGCACCCACATCAAGTGGCTCATTACAGCCTGGAACTCCAGCTCTGGAGAGTCTGCATCCTCTTCTGACCTCTGCCAACACTGGCATGTACACACACACACACACACACACACACACACACACACACACACACACACAGATTCTTCAACCTAGTTGTTTGACACATAAAGAATCTGAGGCCAAGAATAGATGGGAGGATTATATTCTTGCTTGACAGCACTTCTAAAACCTCAGTCCTCTAACTTCCAGGATTTCAGTCCAGTGTTCCTCTTTCATACCATCTCTTGACCGTTTCTTCAAGGATTCTGTCTCTGGTAGCACAATGAGTGAGAGACCAAAAGTAAAATCCTTAGGAAGATACTAGCCCATTGTTGATGTTTCAAAGGTGTGTTAGTAGAAGGAAGTGGGAAGAACAGTTAGGCACTGGATGCAAACTGTGCCATAGGCAGGCCATCTGAGGAGGGACCAGGCATACTGACTAAAATGAGGTCAGCTAACTTTACCCAACTAGCTGCCTTCAGGTTAACTCTGATCAAAGATTCTACTTGGGGCTAGAGAGATGGCTTAGTGGTTAAGAGCACCCACATTGAGCAGCTCAAACCTGCCTGTAACTCCAGCTCCAAGGGATCCAATGCTCTCTTCTGGCCTCTGTGGGTACCCACATACATGTGGTATTTGCTCACATAGCACACACACTTATACATAAATAAAAATTTTAATCTGAAAAAAGAAGAGAGATTATGTTTGATTTCTTGTTGGGTATGTTAAGCAGGCTGTGTGTGACTGTGACAAATACCTGAGGGAAACAACTTAAAGAAGAAAGGTTCCTTTTGGTTTGCCGTTGGTCAGCTCTGTTGCTTTAGGGCAGTGGTAAAGCCATACATCTTTGTGGGAAGTGCCTGGTAGAGAAAGCTGCTCAGCTCAGGACGGCCAGGAAGCAAAGGGAACAGGAAGCAGCCAGAGCCATGATACATCCTTCAAAGGCACACCCTCAGTGACTACTTCCTCTTAAGCCTCGCCTTCCACAGTTCCACCACTCCCAAAAGTCTTCAGATTTTGAATCCATTGATGGATAAAACATTCCTTAGGTCAGAGCCCTCAGGACCACGTTGTCTTTGGAAACAACCTCTCAGACACGCCCAGAATGTGCTTTACTAACCTCGTAGGTGTCTCTATCCAATCATGCTGATGGTCAAGATCACAGTAAGGGCAACCCAAACATTTGTTTAATGTATATCATTCTAGAAACCAAAAACCAGGGCTCCCTGGCCCAGAAATGTGAGATTATCAGTCCACTAATACAGAGTGTTGGTGCCAGCCTTTCCAGACAATCAGATGAGCACAGTTTTCATATCTAGGACATGGGTAGTAGCAGGCTCACTTTGTGGCATTATGTATCTGAAATTCTGCAATGCTTTTTCTTCTGCCCTGATGCTGCCTCTATAATTTGGGCTGGGCCCTAAGATGGCTCTCCCTTTGATAAATCATGCTGGTAATGTGAAATCGTTTTTTAAGCTGGGAAGGAACGGAATGTATAATCAAAAAGCCATGCCCAATTTGCTCAGCCTGAGCATCTGAGAGTAGAAAGGTAGAAAGCACCTCTTGCCAAGGGTGGCTTGTGAAATGGATGAGAGAATCAAGGCTGCTATTTCAGCTACCACTTGTGAGTTCTCTGGATGGCTGCTGTGTCACCCCATCATTTTGGCTGAGAAGGGACTATGACTGATCTTAAGTTACTTTAACTGCATTTCCCCCTTTAAATTGTAGATAAGAATCTGGATTTGAAGATCATTTTTTCTGTTACATAGTGAAGAAAAATGAGCCTGTTTATCAGGATCTTGGGAAAGTTTGAGATTTAGCTAGACTCGGCACTATTCTTTGACAAAGACAAAGCATTTTCTAGAATAATAGAAGCAAAATAGAATGTGATATTCTAAAAGTGGGTTCAATCGTGCATTAGATTAGAATGGAAAATAAATTATAAGTGAAATTGTACATAGCACAAAAAGAAGCTTTCCAAGCTATATCCACAACCCACTTACTAAGAGCTGCGTTCAGTAGGTCAGCATTTCTAATGTGAAAAAAAAAGAAGTTATCTCGTAAAGTTTGTCAAAATGGATTTGACATATAATCATAAAGTAATAATAATAATCATTTTGATACCTAATGTAAATGTTTATTATGTTCAAAAGGCAAAGCTAATCACACTCATGTATCTTCTGGTTGACAGGAAAACAAGCAGTGTTAGATACTGTCAGAGTTGCCACATCATAATCCTATGAGTTACAGACCTTTACTGACTCAATTTTTCAAGTAAAGAAACTGAGGTACCAAGGTATTAGGTAACTTGCCCAAGCTGTATGTATAAGCTCATGACTATCTGATCCAGGAGCCCCCACCTTAGACTGCTATGACCCAGTGCCTCCCTGCTCTTCATGATGCCCTTATTCAGGTTATCTTCATCTGTGTGGCAAAACCAGCTACACAGCCATGAGAGGTTCACAGGTTACTTGTGTGGATTTCAACTCATGGTTAAGAGTGTGGGCTTTGGACCCAGCTCTGCCACCTACCAGCTGTCTGAACTTCCAAAAGTTACTTAACCATTCTGAGTCCCAGTAAACTGTAAACTGTTATAACACCTTCCTTATAGGGATGTGGGAAGAGTAAATAAGTGTCCAATAAGCTCTCCATAAGTGTTACCTATTTTTAATCACTAGATGTACCTATCTTAAATGCAAATTGTCTCTGTAGCATACTTGCTTAGATTGTGTTTGTTAAAAAGGGTGGAATGGGGGGGTTGGAGACATGGCTTGGTGGTTAAGAGCACTGACTGCTCTTGCAGAGGACCTGGGTTCAATTCCCAGCACCCACATGGACCTGGGTTCAATTCCCAGCACCCACATGGGGTTAACAACCATCCGTAACTCCAGTTCCAGGAGATCCGACACCCTTTTCTGACCTCTGGGGCCTTTGCATGACACGGGTTGCACTTATAGATAGGCAATACACTAATACACATAAAATAAAAATAGTAAATAAATTTTTTTTCAGTCTTTTTGAGACAGGGTCTCGCTGTAGCCCCAGCTGTCCTGGATTCACTATGGAGACCAGGCTGGCCTCAAACTCACAGAGATCCACCTGCCTCTGCCTCTCGAGTGCTGGGATTAAAGGTGTGCGCTACCACACCTGGCAATAAATAAAATATTTTTAAGAGGGTTTAGTTTTTTCAACCTGGAAAAACACCATCATCCTAGCTGATAGCTATAAATTCTAGAAGACTGAAGATGCTCCAACACGAGTGATTGTTAGAGAGGCTAAAGTCACAGAAAGTGGGGAGTTTTTGGTATCAAGTGTTTTCTGTCTTGGGGCTTTGCAGACACATGTGTTCCTGTGTGCAGATGATGTGAATGACCAGTGACATAGAGCATGTGTGAAACTGTCTTTTTGGCTATAGCCACATCTGTTGCTTTATGAATAGCATCTGCATCAGTTTTTAGTGAGAGGCGAGACTCCGCCTTCATTGGTGAGATCTGAAACGTAGCAGGCACACTCTCCTACCAGAAAGAAATGACCCTGGGTCTGTCATGCCTCCACTACAGCATCACCTCTGCCTTTCAAGTTCCTTTCTCTCCAAGAATCCACTGATAAGAGTTAAATATGCCTGAGGGGCTCCAAGCCTTGAGCAGCCAATGTCGATCACACTGCTGCCTTGATTGGCTAATTGGTTGATATCTCCAAGCATCCAGATGAAAAGTCAAACCTTCCAAGAGTTGGACCCCTGAGGTGAGGGGGCAGGCAACGGAACCAAGAGTGAGGCTCTGTCCTGGTTTAGGTCTCTAAGTCCCATGAGCATTGTATCTTGCCCATAAAGAGACAGTCAGGGGCTAGAGGGATGGCTCAACTGATAAAGTGCTTGCCATGTAAGCATGAGGATCTGAGTTCAATTCCTTAAAACTTGTGTAAAAAAGCCTGGGCACCACAGCCACATCTGTAACCCCAGCTCTAAGGAAGTGGAGACAGATCCTTGGAGCTTGTTGGCCAGAAAGTCTAGCTGTGTTGGTGAATTCCAGGTTCAGTGAGAGACCCTGTCTCAAAAAATAAGGTGGAGAACAATTAAAGAAGACACCAGTGTCAATCTCTGGCTTCCACACCCATATACATGCACATATGTACACACACACACACACACACATACACACACACACACACACACAGAGGAGACATTCAATAAAAACAGAATGAATTATAAACATTTGAGTATGAATCTCTAATCTCTTTGTTAAGATACGGAAAGCTTCTGAGGTCTTAATCTCATAGCCTTCACCTGCCCACTGAGGATGCCAGGAACAGTCTAAGGCTTTTCAGAACAAATAAAGGGTCTGATTATTGAATTACGTTTGTCATTAAGCCATTAGTGATTCACTCATTGAAGTCTAATTAAAAATCAGCTACTCTGCATAATGAGTTTTGAAAAGGAGGCAATTGTTGAGTAATTCTATACATTTAACCTCCTTGTTCAGTGGAAAATGCATTCTTACCAAGTGCTGGGCTGTCAGGCTCTTCCTCCTTAAATAAAGGTCCCACCAATGCAGGTGAAGTAGCATCCTTCTGCTAATAAAGCTGTCTCTCTATGCATGGACGCTGATGTTATTTCAAAGGTAAAGAGTCAAAGGGTCACTGAAGTTGGTATTAACACTCATAGAATAAATTCTCTCCCCAGTTCTCTGTCATCGAATTAAGATTCATATTCATACCTAAATGTTCATTTTGAAGGAAAACTACACATACCTAAATGTTCATTTTGAAAGAAAACTACACTTTTGATTTTCTAGTATATTACATTTGTTTCTTGTTTTCCCTTTCCAATGTATGTTTAGTCATTTTACAAGTTCTAAGCATCATAATCAGTTTTCACGAAGCTCTACCGCCTGTGGAGACTTGCTTTTCTGATTTACTGAGGTGATCATGTTGAGACTAAATTGACTCACTTTTACCTTGCTCAATACCCCACCCTGGAGAATCATGTTTGAATCTTTCGGGCCCATCCTACCTGTTCAACTTCTAGTTGAACTACAGCAGTGGTAACAACTATAACCACTGGTTGGAACAGTGTTCATGATTATTTCTTTCCTTTCCTGTCCCAATATAGAATTCAGAAACAATTAAAGTAAGACTCCAACATCAACCCAAGCCGTAAGTGTTAGATAAAAGCCGGGCAGGGAATAGCCACAGAAAACACAAGAGGACTCAGACAAAGCAAAGTTTATTTTTTAGGATTGCTGGAGGCTGGCAGCTCGGCTGGGGAGAGAAAGCAACCAGCCGCCTGCTGACTGCTGAGGAAGTTCTTATAGGGGGTTAGGGAATGTGGAAGGTGGCAAAAATAATCTACAGTTTCAGGGGAAGCAGCTTGTACTGAGACAGCTCTTACATCAGTGGGTCTGGGGTACAGGGGCCTGTTCATCTTCTAAAATTATCTGGGGAACAGCTTTGTGCTGAGACAGCGCTAAATGCAGCTGCCTGGCCAGTTCCTATTTTGCAAGGGGCCCCTCATGGCCTGTCTTGTGAGGCTTTATTGCACTGGGGTGGGGGTCATCTGCAGACCTGGACTCTAACAGTAAGAACTCTACCTTCTCTCTGTTGGGAACTCCAGCAGATGAAAGTGTTCTGTGACACTCTTCCTTGGGGGACATGACCAAATATCTACCCATCCCAGAGAAGGAATCAACAACAGACCAAGGTAGGATACCACCAAAGGCCAACCTGGGGAACCAAGGAGTTTATTGGGGTTTCTTACAGAAGTACAGGTTAGGGGTTATTTGCAGGAGCAAAAATGACTCAAAGACAGCTGCATCACCAAAGGCCCACCCCAGCATGAAACTTAGAAAGTTGGAAATCTGGAGCACAGTGCATAGCCTGCAGGAAGCTTTACAAGTCGGAGAGTGTCTTTTCCAGGCCTCTTGGTTGGTCTGAGCCTCTGCTAGGCAGCTCAGCTTGTCTGAGTGCCTCTCAGCAGTCCTTAGGGCTTATACATGCTTGAGGAGGGAGGCGCTTAGTGAATCTGGTCAGTTTCACGGACTGCTGATGCTGACCACGCAAGACGGTATGTTTCACCTCCCCTTAGAACATCCTGTGTCTTCTGGAGCTCTTGGATGGCTTTATAGCAAGGAAAAGTGCTATACAACAGAAGGTCACAGGCATATGACAGGGACGTCTGACTCTGAGGTCCCAGGTACACACAAAAATCTTCTCTCATGGCCAGAGAGGAAGCAGGCTTTGGAAACAGGAGATGGAATTTGTGTGGAATTCTGGCTCTGCCCTTACTAGGTAGTAGGATTTGGGAATACTCCCAACTTCTTGAGCGTCTGCTTCCCCATTCATTGAAACGGGGATTAAAGTAGGTATATCAAAGTACCAAGCATGGTGGCATATGCTTATAATCCCAGCACTCAGGAAGAAGAGACAGGAAGATTGTGAGTTCAAGGTCAGCCTAGGCTATATGTTGAGACTCTGTCTCAAAAACAAAGATCTGGAAATATAGTTCAGTGGAAGAGTGCTTACCATGTGCAAGGTCCCATGTTCAATTACTGCCATGAAAAAAAAAAGGAAAGGAAAAAGAATAGTCACATCACCGATTAGTAATGAGAACTAAACAAGACCACATTTGAAAGTGAATGGCGGAAGTGATTTAATCCATGTTAATTACCTGCCTCTGACTTGATGATCAATTATGAGTTTCTCATTCCCTCTAAACGATTTGCCTTTCAGAATCTTAATCTAGTCTTGTCCTTGGCAGCTGGCCTCATAGAAATGATAACTTATGAAGGTTCAGTGCAGAATGCTAATTTTAAAATCTTTGTAGCTACCAGCAAGACTGATTTACCATGGAGAACAATAAATATTAGGTTGAATGGTAGTCCTCCATGGTCCCTGCAAAGATCTGCAAAGATACACCCCTGACTGAGTGTCTAGAACCTGTGAATATGATCTTATTTGGAAAAAAAGGGGGGGGGTTGCAGATGCAAAGAAGTTAAGAAAAAGAAGTTAAGAATCTTGAGATGATGAGATCACCCTGAATGACCCAGGTGGGACGTGGGCTCATTACAAGTGCCCTTGTGAGAGCGAGACAGAGAAAAATTGGACAGGCAGAAGAGATGGAGGTGATGGGCTTCCTGAACAGAGAATGGAGTGTGGTAGCCTTAAGTCAGGGAATGCTAATAGTGACCTAAACTGGAAAAGGTAAAGAATAATTCTCCCCTAGCACCTCCATGGGTCTTACTAGATTTCAAACTTCCAGCTTCCAAGCTGTGATAGAACCAATTCCTAATATTTTAAACCACTGAATCTATTGGTACTTTGTTACAGTAGCCACAGGGAACTAATGCAAGATGCTGAGACTCTTATTAATAAATACAAATCAGTTGTTTCACTTTAAACCTTTACTTTTTAGCTTTGATATACAGAACATAGAAGTCTGTATCAGGACTAGATAGATGCTTAGTCAGAAAAGTGTTTGCTATGCAAGCATGAGGACCTGCCTGAGTTTGGATCCCCAGGGTCCATATAAAAAGCCAGGTGCAGCAGAGGGCACCTCTGATCCCAGAACTGGGAGTCAGAGACAGGAGGATCCTGGAGCTCACTGGACAGCCAGCCAAGGCAGTCAGTGAGCTCCAGGTTCAGTGAAGAGACCGTGTCTCAAAAAAAGTAAGATGGAGAAGCAATTGAGGGAGGTGCCCAGTGTCAATCTCTGACCTCCACATGCATATGCACACATCTACACCAGTACCCATAAACACATGGACCCATACACACATGCACCCACACACAAAAAAGAAAGAAAAGTTCCTATTCGTAGCATTTTTTTAACCAGAACTCTTACTGAAATATTGGCAATTGCGATGAGGGTCAAGAGTAGATGGAAGAGTTTCTTAGAATATTGAAATCACTGGGGTGGAGAGATGGCTTAAAGGTTTAGGGCACTGGCTGCTCTTACAGAGAACCTGGGTTCGGTTCCCAGCACCCACATGGCAACTAACAAATGTCCATAACTCCAGTTCCAGGGGGTCCAATGCCCTCTACTGACCTCTATGGGCATTGAATGACACAGGTGTACTTACATGCAGGCAATACACTCATACACATAAAAAATATTTTTAAAAGAATTTGGAAGTTACATTATGTCTTCTTAGAATACTGAAGTCACATTAGGTCATTCTGCTTTAGCTCAGTAGTCCCATGACTGCTATGGGGAAATAAGAGAAGACACCACATTTAAAGAAATCAATGACGTCATTCTTTCATGCCAATGTTAATGGTGCCTGTCATTCAAAAGCACCAAATTACACTGGCCATTGACACCAGTGGAAGGCTTTTCATCTGTACTCTGCAAATACTCCAATTCAGTCGACTAAGACTGAAAATACTTGTGACCCCATCCCCGCTCCTGCAGAACAAGCAAAGCTGATAACCTCCAAAACTCTACTCTTAAATAGCAAAAGTGGAAAGTTGGCTCAGTTCTAACTTTCCTTATAAAGTCTCTGTATCATCGTTTGGCATCTTCAAATACTGTGTTCTTTTCACAAGTGCACAGTGAGCTAAGGCTCTGTCAAGGGTAACACTATACACTTATGAAAGAAAGTTTATAAAATTTTCTTCTTAGCTCTAAAAATTGAAAGTTTGCTTTCCCATAAAAAAAAAAATTTCCTCTTTTCCTAGGGGTGTGATACAACAGAAGATCAGAACACATCAAAAGCAAAACATCAAATTGAGATGTACAATGGATAATAAACATGGCTGGGAACTTTGACTAGCAGCAGGGTTTCCTAAAATATT
>NW_008329127.1:0-12171 GCF_000622305.1 Nannospalax galili | reverse complement strand
CAGCAGGAAGGGTCAGCTGGTAGAGTGCAAAGTCCACATCCGTGGAGCTCTGCTAATTTTACCACTACTGAAGTGTAAAAAGAGGCAAGAACATTTGAAATATATATCATTACCTCACCTCTGGGAAGGAAGCCTCCAGGGATCAGAGAGTTAAAGACTTCCAAGGCAAGTCATAGGCTCTCATGACAAATAAATAAATAAATAAATAAATAAATAAATATAATGTCACTAATCTTGTTTTAAGGATCAAAGGGGGCCAGTGAGATGGCTCAGTGGATAAAGGTGCTTACCACCAAACCTAATGACCTGAGTTCAATCTCTGGAATCCACATGGTGGAGAGAACTGACTTCCATATCCATCTTCTGATCTCCACAGGTGCACCGTGGCACACATACACCCTCACACACACTCACATAAATAAATGCAAAGATGGGGCTGGAGAGATGGCTCAGCGGTTAAGAGCACTGGCTGCTCTTGCTGAGGACCTGGGTTTGATTCCCAGCACCCACATGGCAGCTAAGAACTGTAACTCCAGTTCTATGGGGTCTGAGAACCTCTTGTGTTCTCCAGGAGCACTGCATGACATGGGTGCACTTATACACATGTAGGCATAACACATGTATAAAATAAAAATAAATAATTAAAAAAAAATAAATGAAAAGATTAAAAACAAAAAATATCAAATGGGATAATAGATGCAGAGTGAGAATGTCTTGTAAATGGAAGCCCTATAAGATGCTTTACATGTCTATGTAAATATAACCAATATTAACTTGGCATTAAGATATATTCACCCCTATTCTATTACCAGGGTAAATAAAGATTTCTAAGTTTCGTGATAACTTTTCAGTAGATATTATGTAAATATAACCAATATTAACTTGGCATTAAGATATATTCACCCCTATTTTATTACCAGGGTAAATAAAGATTTCTAAGTTTCATGATAAGTTTTCAGTAGATATTCCCTTTCTAACACTCTAATAATATCTCCCTGAATTTTATTTATAAGTTTTTCTTTTCTCAAAAAAATGGCATGGCCAGATGTAATGAAACATGCCTGTAATCCAGCATTCTGAAGGCAGAGGCAGGAGGATTACAAGTTTGAAGGCCTCATGATCTGCATAGTGAGTTCCAGGAGAGCCAGGGACTATATGTGAGACCTTGTCTCAAAATAAGGGGATGGGAGAGCAAGGTTGCTCAACAGGCAAAAGCACTTGCTCTGAGCCTCGTGACCAGAGTTTGATGGAACCCACATGTGAAAGGAGAGAATGGATTCCCAGAAGTTGTCCTCTGACCACCATGTGCTGTGGTTTGTGTGTACAGCCTGATGTGGGTGCTAGGAACTAAACTTGGGTCCTCTGCAAACTGCTGAGCCATCTCTTCATAAATAATTTTTAAATACCAAGAGATATAAATAAAAATGCCACTTATATTCCCTAAACCCAAAGATAATAACTATTAATCTTTTGATAAATTCCCTTCCAGTTTTTCTCATGCATATTTTAGCAGTTATGGTCATAGTGAATTGAATAGTCTACTTCCTTTTTTTCTCATTTAGCATAAGGTATTTTACTACACTACTAAAAATTGTTTGTTGAATATACTATGGGGTAGGGGACTGGAGATATGACTCAGTGGTTAAGAGCACTGGCTGCTCTTGCAGAGAACTCAGGTTTGATTCCCAGCACCCACATGGCAGTTGACAACCATCCATAACTCAGTTCCAGGGAAATACCATACCTTCTTCTGACCTCCATGGGCATTACACAAGACGGGTGCCCTTATACGCTTGCAGACAATACATATAAAATAAAAATAAGAAATTAGAGCAAGATGCCCAATGTCTTCCTATGGCCATCCCACATGCACATACAGGCATGTAAAGTTGTGAATATGCCTCACATATGCACATCACAATCACACAGAAACGCACACAGACAGACACACACGCAGGCGTATACACACACACACACACATACACACACATATACACACACACACACGCACACACTTCTACTGTAACTTTGGAAGTATCTCCATCCTGGTCACATGTAGAATGCCTAAGTGTTGGATTCCCTAGAGGGTGGTCTAGCCTGCAAGCTTGTTAAAGGCTCAGTGCTGCAGTGCTTGCTCTCCTTTCCATACACAATAGTTTACTTCTAAGTATTCCAAACATTTTATCAAGTAGTTTATTCTTTCATAATATCAAATTGAATTCTGAAGTCATGAACTTTTTCCTTTTACATCATCAAAATATACCCAAAGTTGGAGGTTGGAGAGACAGATCAGTGGTTAAGAACACCGGCTGCTCTTGCAGAGAACTCAGGTTTGATTCCCAGCACCCACATGGCAGCTGACAACCATCCATAACTCAGTTCCAGGGAAATACCATACCTTCTTCTGACCTCTATGGGCATTACACAAGACGGGTGCCCTTATACACTTGCAGGCAATACATATAAAATAAAAATAAGAAATTAAATATTTGTTATACTCATACACATAAAATAAAAATAACAAATTAAATATTTAAATAAATACATTAATGGTTGTGTAACACTTTATCCTATGGATATACTACAGATTACTTAATCATTTTTTCTTGTTAGACATTGGGCTGTTTCTTTTGTTAAAAATATACACATTAAACCAGGCATCGTGGTATGCGCCTGTAATCCTGCAATCGGATGCTAAAGCAGGATAGTGAATGAGAGGCCAGCCTGAGCTACATGGTGAGCCTCCCCTTCAAAAAAATAAAACTAACTAGGGATTGAGGAGATAACTCAGTAAAGGTCTCACTGAGCAAGATGAGGCCCTGAACTCGATCCCCAGAACCTACAAAAGTGGGTATGGTGGCATACCCTGGTAATCACATCTTAACATTGGGGAAGCAGAGACAGGCCATCCCTAGGGCTCACGGACTAGCAGTCTGGCTTAATTAGTCTCCAGATCAGTGAGAGAGCCCATCCTGTAAAACAAGGTGGACAGTGCCTGAGGAATGACAGTCAAGGTTGACCTCTGGCCTCCACTTACACACACATGCACTGTCAAACACATGTACTCACACACTTCTGCACACATACATATACACTATAAACAAATAATTTTAAATTGCTATATAAAATAGTATACATAATAATAATGTAACATTATTGCTGTTGCTTAATTCTTAACAAACCTCATGGGAAATCAGACACAAAGGAGACTCGTGGTTAAATAAATATTAAAAGTAATATAAGGATGTTGGGAAGCAGGTAGTGTGACTGAAGTTAAAAACGACCCATTTGATAATTCAAAAACTATTTAACACCCCCAAAGAAAACGAATTTGAGCTAACAATATAAGCAGTTAAGAAAAACAAATCTTGGGGCTGGTGAGATGGCTCAGCAGTTAAGAGCACTGACTACTCTTGCAGGACCCAGGTTCAAATCCCAGCACCCACATGGCGGCTACAAACTGTCCTTAACTCCAGTTCCAGGGTAATCTGAAGCCCTCTTCTGACTTCCTCAGCATTGCACAACAGGGTGCCACTTACTTACATGCAGGCAATACACTCGTACACATAAAAATAATAAAATATTTAAAAAAAAAGAAAAGAAAAGAAAAACAAATCTTGTTCGCAGCTCCTATAGAGCTGCTGGAGACATGTGAATGTCACAGTAATGGGTGATCTGGGAGAGATGCATAAAGGACTGACAGAAGATGAACTCTTCGCTATACAGAGGGTGAGGACCTCCGAGCCGAGCTACGCCACATAGTCAAATTGTGATTTGTTTTCATAGACAGTCTGAGACCAGGTTGCAGGCTCACATCAAAGGGCATTTCATTCCTTCCACAGCATACCAGTGGCCTCGGGAGTCAGTCACCCTTCACGACCCGTCTCGGGGCAGTCTCTCTGGACCTAATCCAAGGAGCCCTCATTGACCTTCTGCCTCTGTCAAATGCTGGAACGGTGCTCTTCGCAACAGTGGGGACCCCTTGTTGTCATTCATCGCAAAGTGGGAAAAATGATTTTCTCATGCTCCCAGGCCTCTCAGCAAGGGTGACAAATGAGACATGATTTTCACTCTGCTTCTGAGTAAGCAAAAGCCTATTAGTCTGTGTTTCTTAATTAAATTTCTTTCTGCATCATATGTTTCATACCAGGAATTGAGATCTATTTTAAACACTCCCCTGTTCACCTTTCCTTGAAGCCAAGGTCTATTCTTTCTTTCCAGTTTTCCTTAAAGCGGGGAACTGTTAACAGACATTATCTTTACCTTCATGTTTTCTGTCAACTCCTGCATGTTGTTTTAGCTACACTATATGTGAGATTTTGAAAAATGTGTGGCTATTCCTAACAACCAGCACTGATTCAATCATTTGATCTTTTAGCCAACATTTCTTCCACTCCCTCTCCCTATTATGTAGGTTATATATTTACACACACACACACACACACACACACATATCTCATGTGCTCAACAAGCTCACAGTCAAACCTTTAAAAAGGACGAGCATAAAAGAGTTAAGTCGAGAAAGACTGGCTACCACAAATATGATATAAATTCAGGAATTTCTGAAGTTTTACCAGAGCCTTAAATAAAGTCCTAAAAATTCCTTTATTAAAAATAATTTCTATTACAAAAATTAAGGAAAAAATTCTGTACAATATGGAGAAGGGAGAAAATAGAATATTACCTAAAGAGGAATAAAGATCAGACTCCACCATGAGGGTTAGAAGATAATGGTGCACTATTCTTAAGAGCTTTTGAGGCAACCATGGTGGTACATTGCCACTAGGCAAATGCTGAAGAAGATAGGGCAGGACAGTCATTCAAAAACAGCCCAGGTCACACCTTAGCCAGGCATGGTGGTGCACATTTATAATCCCAGAATTTAGGAGGTAGAGGCAGGAGGATCAGAAGTTGAAGGTCATCCTTGGCTACATAGGGAGTCTCATGGGCTACATGAGACTCTGTCTCAAAAAAAGAAAAGGTGGATGGGGGGAGTTGAAAGAAAATCGCTAATAACTCAAGTCTTTTTCCATCCAAATTTTTGGATGGACTGTCAAGTTGAATTAAAGCACACATCTGGCATGTCCCTAAATTTGAATTTCAGATAAAGAATGAGCATATTTTTCATGTAAGTATGCACCAAATACTGCACAGAGCTTACTTATCCCAAGACTGTTTCACTGTTTATCTGAAATTCAGTGCTGGCCAGGATGACCAGTGCACATGTGAACTCACAGCTTCTGTGACTGCATGTAAAAGATCAAGCGAGCCAAATTACCAGCACAGATGGGGCAAGGGGAGAGTGCTACCCCTTGCTGAGGAATCATTGCTTACTGGTGGATGGCTTCTTGGGAGTGGAGAGTTGGATTTCTTCAGGGACATGGCTCCTAGAGGCACCCATGCTCCAATCAGTTGTCCTGCATCTGTGCACATAATGTAGCACTAAATGGACACTGTGGGTTTTAAAACAAAAAGCACATGAAGTTGGGAGAGGAAAGTGGTGAGGGGGGCATAGAGGAAGAATTGGAGGGCAGGCATGGGGGTGGATTTGATCAAAACACATTATATATATATACATGAAATTACCAAACAATGAAAAACTTTCAATCTTGTATTTTATCTGGCAACTCTAAGCAAAGATAGCAGGAACATGTTCAGACACTTCAGATGTTAAAAGAGTTGGAATGTTTGTCATTGCTACATGTTTTCTAAAACAATTACTTGGAAATAGTTGCAAGGCAAAGAATTCAAAACTCGTATAGTCATAGTTTAAGAGATGGGGGCTAGCAGGAAGCACAAAAACTAATTTTTTAGGGACTGGAGAGATGGCTCAGTGATTGAGTGAGTTTGCTGTTCTCCCAGAGGACCAACATGAGACAGCTCACAACTGCCAAGAACTCCAGTTCTGGGATCTGACACCCTCTTCTGGCCTCCAAGAGCACACCTACACACAGACACATATATACAGATAAAAACGAACCCCCCCCCCAAAGTAATTACTCCAAACTAATTCAAATGCTACTGATTTGGAGTTCATATTCTTAGATGATGTTATCTGGAAGTGGATGTGCTCAATGGCTATAGACAAATTGTAAGCATTATTAGAGTACATTGCACTCAGGAGAGCAAAGTTAGAGAGCTCCGGCTACCATGACTTTCCTGCCCCAGTGGACTGTATGCTCTTGAGTTACAAGCTAAAACAAGACCTTTACTTCTTAAGATGTTTCTCGTCAGGTGTTTGGTCACAGCAATAAGAAAAGTAATACATAGGACTTCCAAGAAAACTAAAGATTAATTTGTATAGAAAGTGGTACAGACACTGATTCCAGAAGGGTAGTAGGTTTTAGAAAAGCAGGTGGAACTGGGGACAAGGACATGTTACCCTCATGGGCTCATGAGTTGAGTTCTTGGTCTCCAAATTGTGGTACTATTTTAGGAGGTGGTGGAAACCTTAGGAAGCTGGGCCTGCCTGGAGAAAGTGGGTCACTGGAGGTGTGTCTCTGAAGGCTGTGTCTGGCCCCTCCTGGTCCCTTCTTTGTTGTTTCATGTCTGACATGAGGTGAAGAGGTTCTTGTACCACACACTCCCACTTCCATGATGCTCTGCCCAAGCACCTGAGGCCATGCAGTCATGGAACTGTTAAGCATAGCAAAAAGGCCCATAAAATAAAAATCTCTGGCCTGGTTGGAAACTTAACTTTCTGGTTTTGCCAGATCATCTGGTCACAGGCCCACCCCTAGGAAGGTGAGTTCTCCTTAAGTCATGCTAAAGACATGGGCGGAATATCTAGTGTGTTAATGAGATGGTGAACTTGCCCACAGTTCTTAGGGACTAGGTTACTGTCATGAGATCTCCAGAAAATCATAATCCCTCCTTTTCTTCTTCATATGTACTTTCTGGCCATGCTTTCCCTAACACTTGGACTGTCTCAACCTCTTGTATTTCTTTATTCTTTAAAACTCTGTCTCCTCCCTGTCATGCAACTTAGTTCATCACATCTGACCTCCATGTGGCTCTAAGTTCACATGGATTCATAGATGTTTCTTTCCTCCTCCCCTCCATTCTCCTCCTCAAGGCAGCTGCTGAGATTCACAGCTTGCCTGCCCTGAGGATTTTTTCCTTAAATTCGAATAAAATTGTACTAAATCTTCTGTTTGAGGTTATTTTAAAATTCTTCTATAAATGAGACAAGGACTCTCTACGAGGGAGACCTTGTTTCTCCCCATATCAGAACTGTGAGCCAAACTAACTCCTTCCTCCCTTAGGTTGTTTCTGGCAGGTATTTGGGCACAGTGATGCAGAAAGTAACCGAAACTGTAAGCTAGTGAAAGCATGAAGGTGTTATCTCTGTCTTACATTCAGACTAATTTCTTTGTGCCTCAGTTTCTCCTTCTGTAAGTTAATCATATAATGCTGACCTCAGCGTGTCATAAGAATGAAACGTAATACTATCAATTCAGCCCAGATCAGCACAGCACTTAGCACATTAACAGCACTCGATAAAGGGATTATTATTATGACTATTATTACTCATGGAAACTAAAGCAGCACCAGAAAGAGAGAAAGCTTTGAAAAAAATGTGCAAAGATATTTAAGAAAATTTGGTGTCCAGGGTGGGTTCAGTGTCATAGGCCTGGCAAAAATAAGGATATTCTAAAGAGACACTGGTGTCCCAGGGCATGGTAGCACATGCCTTTAATCCCAGCACTCGGGAAGCAGAGGCGGGTAGATCTCCGTGAGTTCAAGGCCAGCCTGGTCTACATAGCAAGTTCCAGGCCAGCTGGGGCTACAGGGAGACCCTGTCGAGAGAGAGAGAGAGAGAGAGAGAGAGAGAGAGAGAGAGAGAGAGAGAGAGAGAGAGAGACACTGGTATCTCTCAGTCTATCAGACAATTGAATCCCCAAAGAAATGGGGATTTCTACAGGAATCTCATGCTGGGGGAAGGGAAAGGTGCCAGCCTTGCGGGGTGGGGAGGCTTGTCCCCTGAAAGAGTCTCCATCTTACAGGATGCTGAAACACAATGGTAGCGGTGACCTACCTTGACTGGGACTGCTTAGATGTGCATTTCCCTGACTTTTAAATTTTAAGGACTTCAGGGTGGGAGGGTCACTGGATCACTTTGTCCCTCTTTCCAATGTAGCCATATTGAATAAATCTTTTAGGATTTAGTTTATGTGTACGAGTGTTTTGCCGGTGTGTATATAATTGTACGTTGTACATGCAGTGCCCATGGAAGCCAGAAGAGGGCGTCGGATCCCCTGGAATTAAAGTTAAGGATGGTTGTTAGCCACCATATGGGTGCTGGAAACAGAACCTGTGTCCTCTGCAAGAGTAGCCAGTGCTCTTAACTGCTGCCCAAATAAATCTCTTTTAACTTGCTTATTGAGGATGGGGTTGCTGAACCTGGCTTAGGGGATAGGCTGTGATCCCAAAGTTTGATAACATAGAGAGGAGAAAACTGGTTTTCCAGTTGGCAAGGTGAGAGGTGTTCTATTAGCTCCCTGGGCTGCTGGAACAATTTATCACAAACTGGGTGGCAAAAGCAACAGAAATTTATTCTCTCACAGATCTAGAGGTCAGAAGTCTGAAATCAAGGTGTCAACAGGACTTTGCTCCCAGAGAGGCTGTAGGTTTTGATCTATTACCATGCCTTTCAGCTTCTCATGGCTATGCTGTTCCTTGGTTCACAGTCACATCACTCCAGCTCTCAAGACCAAAGCTCACATATCTGTGTTCATTCTCACATTGCCTTCTTACTCATCTGTATGTCATCTGTCAAATCTCCCTCTGCCTCCTTCCATCCATCCATAGGATTGCATTTAACATGCCCAGGTAGTGTGGCTTGAATGTGACATGTCCCCCATGGGTTTATGTGCTTGAATCTTGGTTCTGTTGCAGGAACTTCTGGTAGTTAAGAGACCAGTAACCAAGTCAGGTGAAGGAGAGGGAGTTTATTTATGCCAGCAGGCTGACACCTGGGTTATTCAATAATGGTGCCAACCTAGAGTTCATTTGTAGGGAAATTTATAGTAAGCAAGTAGTAGGGCATACCAGTTAAGCAAGTATTTATACATCAGCACGTGGTTACAAAAGATCACAAGACTGTAGCAGTTTGGCAAAGATTTCAATGGTGGGTAGACTGGTAATAAACTGTAGGCGTAGAGGCAGACCTGTTAACCTTCATCATTCTTTTCTAATTTCTTCCTCTCTCATGTTGGGGGCTTTCCATGGTTCAAGGTTCTTAGCAACCATCTCATTGTTAGTACATTTTTATTGCTATCACAGTTCCCAGGATGGGGACACTATTTTGGGAGGTTGTGGAATCTTTTGGAGGTGACGCTTCACTAGAAGAAGTCCAGCCTTGCTTCATGTCTGGCCTTTGGTTTCTGGTCCACCCAGATGTGAACAAGCAGCCTCATATTCCTGATGCCACACCCTCCCCACCATGATTGGTTGTGTCCTCAAGCCATAAACCAAATAAGCCCTCCCTCCCTTAAGTTGTTTCTTGTCAGGTATTTGATCACAGGGATGCAGAAGAAACCAGGGTCCCCTCTTGGGGTTCTTAGTCTTATTAATAAAATAATTTAAGAATGGACTCAAACGGAAATTTCAGACAATTTTATTAGTGTTTAAAAGAAAAACCTCCAGGGCAGCCAAGCTATAAATCTCAGCAGCTGCCCAGGTAGACAAATGAAGGCAAAAAGAAACAGAGAGAAAAAAAGCCACACCATTTAAGCTGCCATGGAGGCCAGACACATAGTGGACTAGCAGCCACATGGTGGGGAGGGGAGCTTTAGAGAAAGAGTAAAGAAACCCAAAATGGGGGTTGGAGAGATGGCTCAGCAGTTAAGAGCACTGACTGCTCTTGCAGAAGACCCGGGTTCAATTCCCAGTACCCACATGGAGGCTACGAACAGTCCTTAACTCCAGTTTCAGGGGAATCCGAAGCCTTCTTCTGACCTCCATGGCATTGTACCACACAGGTGCACTCACATACACGCAGGCAATATACTCATACACATAAAATAAAAATAATAAAATATTTTAAAAAAAAGAAAAAAAGAAACCCAAAACAGTGAGGAAGCCCAAAGCATTAGGAAATCATGCTTAGGAAAGAGGTTCTACTTCTCTGAGTTCTTCAGAAAAGAGGGAAGACTTACGAAGCTGCATGCTTGCTATCTGTCACTGCACTGGGGCAGGAATTCTGGGCAGGAAAATGTACATGGTCTCATTAAGGAACGAATCATTCTATCGCTTCAGCATGGCTTAAGGTGAACCTGCCTTCCTAGGGATGGTCCCTTGGCCAGGAGACTGACCCAGCAGAACTGCACTGTTGGGTCTCTACCTAGGCTCTTAAGAGGACTTTTTTGCTGTATAACATTCCCTTGATCAGAAGTTTTCTCTTAACAGGCTTTCAATTGCTTCTGTAACAACAGCAATTAGAAAAGTAACTAATATACAGGACAATCCAACATAACCTCCCATCTCAAAACCATTAGATTAATCATAATTGGGGCTACTTGAGAATATTAATAGTATGTGCCTTTTATAGTTACCCTCCACAGAACTGACATCTCTAGGGGGCAATTTTCAGCCTACCACAAATGGTAGGGACCGAAGAAGAGCAGATCAGCTAACAATCCCAAACTCAAGGCAACCCAGGGATTAGCCTCATATTTGCTGTGACTAAATCAAAGCCTCAGAGACAGTGTAGGGTCAGACGTAAGGACCCAAAAGTGGCTACTTACTGAGACAGCAGCACAACCTACCTCAAGTAATGGCTAATCTTGGCTATGAACTTGACACCTGGGAAGAAGCAGCCTCAGTTGAAGGATTTCCTCCAACAGATTGGCCTGTGGGCATATCTGCAGGGCATTGTCTTGGTTGCTGGTTGATGGGGGAGGGTCCTGCCCACTGTGTATGGTAACATCCCTAGGGGTAGGTGGGCCTGGGCTGTATAAGAAAGGTAGCTAAGCGTGGGAACAAACCAACAAGCAGTGCTCCTCCTGCTTAAGTTCTTTCCCTGACTTCCCTCATGATGGACCATAAAATATAAGATGAAATAAACCCTTTCCTCCCCAAGTTGATTTTGGTCATGGTGTTTATCACAGCAACACCCAGTAAGCCCTGCTTATGAGAGAGGCTAAATGGATCGGCCTGGTTATGAAGGATGAAGTGCCAGAGTTGCTGGATAAGGAGAGATGCTATTATGAAAGAAAAAGACATAAAGGCTTGTTTCTATATCACCTGAGTGGAAGTTCTCAGCATGTTTCCAGTCCCTGACACTGCTGTACCAGTGCAGGGCTCTGTCTGGGAGACATTAATAAATTTACTTCTCAGTCTTTAGACCTGGTGAGGATCCTGGTGTGAAACTGCTGGCAGCTGCAATGTGTCAGAACAGATTGTTTACCAAGCTACTGCAAACATCCGTATACTCGGGGGAACGGCTCTAAATGAGGAGAAAAAACAAGTTCTTTCAAGACAGTTCTTGCCCAAGCCAGAAACTAATAGAAGGTTGCTTCTCAGAACCACACAGACTGATTAGGAGTTCAGTGGGCCCTAATTAGCATGTGAGGTTTATTCATCTGGAAACTTGTAAAAGGGATGTTCTCTGGGGAAGTCCAATCAAAAAGAACTGTTGTTCCTCTTGTGTGACTTAACGAGATAAAATCATGGGCCTCTAGTCTTCCCTGTGAGGCAAGTAGGACTAAGAGGGAATTTCTTGATGATCCTTATTAAGCATTTATTAGATACCATAAAGGCTTCATGGAACTAATAAATCACTCCCTAGTAGTTTCTATTTCTTTTAAATATGAACGCTAAATAAAAGTACATCATTTGACCCAAGGGCTCAGAATTGAGAACAAAGATCAGCAAATGACCTGTTCTAGTTTGTGTCTCTATTGCTATGACAAAACACTCTGAACACTACCAACTTTGGGAGGGAAGAGTTTATTCAGCTTACATCTCCTGGGTCACAGTTCATCGGGGAGCTCAAAATAGGAACTAAGGGCAAAAACCTGGAGACAGGAGCTGGAGCACAGGCCATGGAGGAACACTGATTATTGGCTGCTCCTCTGGTCCCTGCTCAACCTGCTTTCTTATACAACATAGGCCCATCTGCCCAGGGTTGGCACCACCCACAATGGGCTGGGCCCTCCCACATCACTC
>NW_008329126.1:1237678-1264401 GCF_000622305.1 Nannospalax galili | reverse complement strand
ATAATAATAATAATAATAATAATAATAATAATAATAATAATAATAGTAAAATAAGCCAAGCATTATGGCATACACCTGTAATTCCAGCACTTAAGAGGCTGCCTAATGTGATTTTGGTGCTGTGATAAACATCCCTACAAAAAGCAACTTGGGGAGGAGTTTCATCTTAGTGCACTGCTAAGGGAAGTCAGGGCAGCAACTCAAGTAGGAGCTAAAGCAGAAACCCTGGAGGAACACTGCTTACCCGCTTGTTTACTCTCTGGGTTATGCTCAACCAGCTTTCTTATATAACCCTGGGCAGGTGATCCTTAGCAATCAAGACAATGCCTCATAGACATACTATAGGCCAATATGATAGAAGCAACTCCTCAACTGAAGTTTCTGCGTCCCAGGTAAATCATTTCTATGAAGTTGAAAACTAACCAATATAATCCACCCCTTGTCAACTTGACATGCAAACAATCACTGTTAGACCATAAGCTTTCCTTGCTTAAGCCCCAAGATATTATGTTACTATCACAATATAAAACACAACTTTATAAGTCACACAATTTTTTTTAATTCAGTTTCTTTTTAACAATCCAAACTATCTTAACTGTGGGTTCTATAAAATAAAAAATAAGTTATATACTTTCTTATTCTAAGAAGGAAAAACCAGGGCACAGTTGCAATCGTATCAAAGCAATTCCAACAATGTAAAGAGGTCAGTGTCTTACATTTGGGACTCATTATTTTCTAGGCTCCAAAAGGCTTGGGCACTCCCATTTCTGCTCTGCCATCCATAACACACAGCTTATTTTGTAAGCCTGTACTGGCTTCATTCCACATCTGCTGCTGTCCTTGGTAGTTGTCCAATGGTCCTGGCATCTCTAATATGCTGGGGTCTCCATTACAACTGAGGCTTCACCTTCACCAATAGCCTCTCCTTGCTTTTCTTCAGAGACTCTGACCCTGGCACATGGTGCTAAACCTCAGCTTCTCTCCATAACCACTTCAATCCTGGGGACTCCACTGCAACTGATGCTTTACTTTCACCAGTGGCCTTTCAAAGTTTCTCTGCCAGGACTCTAACCCTACCATATGGTGCTACACCTCATCTACTTTCCATGTCCCCTTAATGCCTTTAGAACAAGTACCATATGGGAGATTATTACACAGTGCAAGCTCATCTGCCAGCTGGAGATGCAACCTTAATCCCTTGGACCATAGCTTCTAGGTGCTGACTCTGAGTAAATACTTCTCAGAAGATTTTGCCTCAAGATATTCATCTCTTGTTAATCACAGCTTATTCTTCAGCTACAGCTAACCAGCAATCATGCCCTCTTAATTCAATTATATCACACATGAGGCATTGGTGGTATAATGGTGAGCATAGCTGTCTTTGAATATACCACACAAATGGCCCCAACAGAGTCTTTGCCTCCCTTTGAAACTGCACAAGCCAGGTCTTCATTGCCTACAATTTCTCAGCATTCTTATCTCCCAAGCGCCCACAAATCAGCACACTAAGCTCTGAGCCATCAATTACTTTTCCAGCCTGATATCCTAAATTCTTTCATATCCCCTTGCAAAACAACATGGTCCAGTCCATCACAGCAACAACCCACTCCTGGTACCATGGTCCAGTCCATCACGGCAACAACCCCACTCCTGGTACCAATTTCTGTTCTAGTTTGCCTTCTGTTGCTATGATAACACCATGAACCCTCCCTCCCACTCTCTTCCCCCATACACAGAAGTAAAAATAAAATTAAGAAATTTATTTTTATGTGTATGAGTGTATTGCCTTGTACACAAGTGCACCCATGTCATGCAATGCCCAGGGAGATCAGAAGAGGGTGTCGAATGCCCTGGGACTAAAGTTACAGACAGTTGTTAGTTGCTGTGTGGATGCTGGGAAACGAACCAGTCCTCTGCAAGAACAGTCAGTGCTCTTAATCGCCGAGCCATCTTTCCAGCCTCAATAATTTTTTTTTTAATGGAAGTTCAAGATAATTCAAGACTAGCCTGGGCTACATGAAACCCTGTCTATATTTTTTAAAAGGTTTTGTGAGACGTAATGATGTACATATGTATTATTTATAGTACCTAGTTCATGGTAGGTGCCAAATAAAAGTACATAAATAATGCAAATATTTAAAATTTAAAAATAGTAGACTAGCTGGGCCTGGTGGCACACACCTTTATCCCAGCATTCAGGAGGCAGAGGCAGGTGAATCTCTATGAGTTCAAGGCCAGCCTGGTCTACATAGTGAGTTCCAGGTCAGCTGGGGCTACAGGATGGCTCAACAGGTAAAGGTGACTGCCACCAAACTTACAACCAGAGTTCAATTCCCAAGACCCACATTGTGGAAGGAGAGAAATAACTCCTGAAAATTGTCCTCTGATAATAATAATAATAATAATAATAATAATAATAATAATAATAATAGTAAAATAAGCCAAGCATTATGGCATACACCTGTAATTCCAGCACTTAAGAGGCTGCCTAATGTGATTTTGGTGCTGTGATAAACATCCCTACAAAAAGCAACTTGGGGAGGAGTTTCATCTTAGTGCACTGCTAAGGGAAGTCAGGGCAGCAACTCAAGTAGGAGCTAAAGCAGAAACCCTGGAGGAACACTGCTTACCCGCTTGTTTACTCTCTGGGTTATGCTCAACCAGCTTTCTTATATAACCCTGGGCAGGTGATCCTTAGCAATCAAGACAATGCCTCATAGACATACTATAGGCCAATATGATAGAAGCAACTCCTCAACTGAAGTTTCTGCGTCCCAGGTAAATCATTTCTATGAAGTTGAAAACTAACCAATATAATCCACCCCTTGTCAACTTGACATGCAAACAATCACTGTTAGACCATAAGCTTTCCTTGCTTAAGCCCCAAGATATTATGTTACTATCACAATATAAAACACAACTTTATAAGTCACACAATTTTTTTTAATTCAGTTTCTTTTTAACAATCCAAACTATCTTAACTGTGGGTTCTATAAAATAAAAAATAAGTTATATACTTTCTTATTCTAAGAAGGAAAAACCAGGGCACAGTTGCAATCGTATCAAAGCAATTCCAACAATGTAAAGAGGTCAGTGTCTTACATTTGGGACTCATTATTTTCTAGGCTCCAAAAGGCTTGGGCACTCCCATTTCTGCTCTGCCATCCATAACACACAGCTTATTTTGTAAGCCTGTACTGGCTTCATTCCACATCTGCTGCTGTCCTTGGTAGTTGTCCAATGGTCCTGGCATCTCTAATATGCTGGGGTCTCCATTACAACTGAGGCTTCACCTTCACCAATAGCCTCTCCTTGCTTTTCTTCAGAGACTCTGACCCTGGCACATGGTGCTAAACCTCAGCTTCTCTCCATAACCACTTCAATCCTGGGGACTCCACTGCAACTGATGCTTTACTTTCACCAGTGGCCTTTCAAAGTTTCTCTGCCAGGACTCTAACCCTACCATATGGTGCTACACCTCATCTACTTTCCATGTCCCCTTAATGCCTTTAGAACAAGTACCATATGGGAGATTATTACACAGTGCAAGCTCATCTGCCAGCTGGAGATGCAACCTTAATCCCTTGGACCATAGCTTCTAGGTGCTGACTCTGAGTAAATACTTCTCAGAAGATTTTGCCTCAAGATATTCATCTCTTGTTAATCACAGCTTATTCTTCAGCTACAGCTAACCAGCAATCATGCCCTCTTAATTCAATTATATCACACATGAGGCATTGGTGGTATAATGGTGAGCATAGCTGTCTTTGAATATACCACACAAATGGCCCCAACAGAGTCTTTGCCTCCCTTTGAAACTGCACAAGCCAGGTCTTCATTGCCTACAATTTCTCAGCATTCTTATCTCCCAAGCGCCCACAAATCAGCACACTAAGCTCTGAGCCATCAATTACTTTTCCAGCCTGATATCCTAAATTCTTTCATATCCCCTTGCAAAACAACATGGTCCAGTCCATCACAGCAACAACCCACTCCTGGTACCATGGTCCAGTCCATCACGGCAACAACCCCACTCCTGGTACCAATTTCTGTTCTAGTTTGCCTTCTGTTGCTATGATAACACCATGAACAGCCAGGCATGGTGACACACACCTTTAATCCCAGCACTCAGGAGACAGAGGCAGGCAAATCTTATTTTGATATATCACAGTGAAAGATTTATCGTCCTCTTTTTTTTTTTTTTTTTTTTTTTTTTTTTAAAAAAAAAAAAAAAAAAAAAAAAAAAAAGATAACAATGAACAAAAGCAGCTTAGAAGGAAAAGGTTTATTTCATCTTATTCATCTTATAGTTCCAGTCCATCACTGAGGGAAGGTAGGGCAGGAACTCTAGCAGAAGCAGAAATCATGAAGGAAGGAACACTGCTTACTGGCTTGCTTGTTCTCTGGCTTATGCTCAGCCAGCTTTCTTATATAACCCAGGATTACCTACCCAGGTGTGGCACCATCCACAGTAGCCTGGGCCCTTCTACATTTATTATCATTTAAGAAAATGCTCCACATAAATGTCACAAGCCAATCTAATGGAGGGAATTCCGCAACTGAGGTTCCCACTTCCCAGGTGACTCTACTTTGTGTCAAATTGACAAAACTAACCAATAGAGATTAAGTCATAAAGATGCTATGTTCCAGAGCACCCTGGGTTACAGAGATCCTATCTCAAAATAAGTGATTACATCATTGTAATTCTAAGTTTTGAGGTATGTGCCACAGGATGGCTTCAGTGCATTTTAAAAGTTGTTCAAAGCCAGGCATGGTGACACACACCTTTAATCCCAGCACTCGGGAGGCAGAGGCAGGTGGATCTCTGTGAGTTCAAGGCCAGCTTGGTCTACATAGTGAGTTCCAGGACAGGTGGGGCTATAGAGAGACCCTGTCTCAAAAAGACCAATTAATTAATTGAATTTTAAAAAGTTGTTCTAGATTCTGTTGTCTAGTGTTGAGCATTAGGATTTTTTTTCCTTATTTGAATCAATAACTCCTGTAAGTTGCCAGAAAGATAATTAAACAGAATTTCTTTGCCGCCTGCTTCTTAGTTTCTTTGTCACTACTGAAAACAAAGGCAAGTGTATGTCATTTCACAGGTCATGGGACAAAGGTAGTTGCAGTCTAGGATGAGTAGTACAGGTTACCTCACATGAAGAAAACTTCAGGATCTATGTCCCATTTAATTATGTAAGTAGAGAACAGATTTGTGTATATTAGGAGCAATTAACTATAAGACTGCTCTTTGAGTACAGTGAGTACTTTCCTATTGTAGTCAAATGCAATTTAGAAAAGGTTAATCCGATGCATATTTAATGAAATGTATAATTGTTATGGTGCTGCATGATAATTAGGCCTTAAATGTTAAGCTGCTTACATAAATGACTATAATTGGTTATTTTTACAGTCAACACAGTTTTCAGTGTTTGCTCAATTTATTAATTTTCTAGAATCTATAATCATGTCAGGGACAACACTCTTCTCTGAACCTCTCTACCATTTAATCATGTACTTACAAACTCTTCAAAATGACATAGTAAAGTACCCCTCCCAACTTGGTACCAAAAATAGCTGCTTAAGGTTCTTTGTATATATTTCATGGCATGTGTGCACTGCCCACTTTCCCATAAATAAATGCAATAAAAAGTTTTTTGTTACTTTGTTTTTTGTGGTCTTTTTGAGACAGGGTCTCCCTGTAGCCACAGCTGGCCTAGATTTGCTACAGAGACCAGGCTGGCCTTGAAATCACAGAGATCCTCCTGCCTCTGCCTCCCCAAGTGCTGGGATTAAAGATGCGCACCAGCACACCCAGCATAAAAATTTTTTTTTTTAAAGAGAGAAGCAGGAGAATTTCTACAAGTTCTAATCCAAATTGGTGTGTGTATGTTTCAGGACAGCCAGGGCTACATAAAAAAAGAGCCTATGTCAAAAAAAATAAAAAAGAGCTGGGCATGGTAATCTCAGTGCTTGGGAGGTGGAAGAAAGATCAGGAATTCAAAGCCAACCTCAGCTACTTATAAGGTGGATGCCAGCCTTGGACACAAGAGACCCTGTCTCAGGAATAAAAGGGTGGAGGAGGGTAGTCAGTAATGGGTGAGTTGGGGGGGGGCTACTATCTGAGTGCTTTCTCTCATTTTTTTTGTGTTTTGTTTTGTTGTTATAAGAAAAGGTATCACTGTATAGCCCTGACTAGCCTGGAACTTACTACATAGATCAGGTTGGCATTGAACTCACAGAGATCTGCCTGCTTCTACCTTCTGAGTGCTGGGATTGAAGGCATTCACTAGTATGCTCTCCCTCTCTTTTTGAAATTTTATTTTAAATTATGTGTATGTGAGGGGTGTGTGTGCAAATGAGTGCAGATGCTTGTGGAGGCCAGAAGAGGGTATTGGATCCGTTGGCACTAGAGCTATAGGTGGTTGTCAGTTGCCAACATGGGTACTAGGAACTGAACTTATGTCCTTTGCAAGAACAGTAGGCACTCTTAACTACTGAGCCATCTCTCCAGTCCTATGCCCTTTCAAGGAGAGTCTTGGTTAGGAAATTTCAAGCACTACTCCCTATATTGCTTCCAATATACCTTCCTATACTGTGGAGATACATTATTAGCCTAATGCCGTTAAATATTTGAAATTTAGAGCTAACTCTTGAGTCCTTAAAAATATCATTATAATAGCTGGGCGTGGTAGCACACGCCTGTAGTCCCAGCACTTGGGAGGCAGAGGCAGGTGGATCTCTGTGAGTTCAAGGCCAGCCTGGTCTACATAGTGAGTACCAGGACAGCTGGGGCTACAGGGAGACCCTGCTTCAAAAAGACAAAAAAAAAAATCATTATGAAGGTTAGAGGAGTGTTTTCGTTTTTGGTCTTTTTGAGATAGAGTCTCCCTGTAGCCCCAGTTGATCTGGAACTCACTATGTAGCCCAGGCTGGCCTTGAATTCAGAGATTTGCCTGCGTCTACCTCCCAAGTGCTGGGACTAAAGGCATGTGCCACCATGCCCAGTGTTAGAAGAGTGTTTTACAACCATTTTTGTTTTGAGACAGAGACAGGGTCTTTCTATGCTGTCCAGGCTGGACTTGAACTCCTGGACTCAAGCAGTCCTCCTGACTCAGCCTACGATTGATTATAGGTACATGTCAATGTGTAACTTGTATATTCTTTTTAAAAAAATCATTTTGTGGGGGCTGGAGAGAAGGCTCAGCTGTTAAGAGCACTGACTACTCTTGGAGAGGACCTGGGTTCAATTCCCAGCACCCACATGGCAGCTAAGAACTGTCTGTAATTCCAGTTCCAAGGGATCCGACACCCTATTCTGACCTCCACAGGCATTGCGTGACACGGGTGCACTTACATACATGCAGGGAATATACTTACACACATAAAATAAAAACAATAAACACATTTTTTGTGGTGTTTTTAAGATACGGTCTCCCTGTAGCCCCAGCTGGCCTGGAACTCACTATGTAGATCAGGCTGACCTTGAACTCACAGAGATCTGCCTGCCTCTGCCTCCCGAGTGCTGGGACTAAAAGTGTGCACCACCACACCCAGCATAAATAAAATATTTTTAAAAAACTTTTTTCAATCCCTAAAGCCTTTTAGACAATTGCCTTCCCTCTTTGTATACCATATATCTGTTTATGTCTATATATGTCTTTAGACATAAAAAGAGTGAGTCTTGGACTGAGAATGTGGTTGATAAAGTACTTTCCTAACACGAATGAAGCCCTGGGTTCAATCAATCCCCAGCATTGCACGAAATGAACATTGTGGTAAACACCTGTAATCCCAGTACTTGGGAGGTAGAAGCAAGGGGATCATTAGGTCAAAGTTGTCCTTGGCTACATGGTGAGTTGGAGGCCAGCCTGGGGTACATGAGACTCTGTCTCAAAAACCAAACAAAACCCCAAAACTGCCTGGGTATGGTACGGTGATTCATGCCTGTTACCCAACACTTGGGAGGCTGAGGCATGAAGATTGCTGTAACTTTAAGGCCATCCTGGGCTACATAGTAAATTCTAGACCATCCTGGACTACAGTATGAGATTCTATCTTAATACCTCTCTGCTAAGAAAAAGACACAGACAGACTTTGGGGCCAGGTAGGGTGGCCAATACCTGTAATCCCAGGACTTGGGAGGCAGAGCAGTAACACTGCCACAAGTTCAAAGCCAGCCTGGTCTATATAACAAGTTCCAGACCTACCAGGGATACATAGCAGCCAGACTGTCTCAAAAAAAGACTTTCTCCCTGATTAACAGTGTGTGGGTTAAACATGATGCTTGAGTAAACAGCTTTCTTGCAGACCTACCTTCAGGTTCAGAATGTGCTAGTTAAACAAAGAGCAGTATTTTCACACATATGACACTTATATTTCTCACTGTAAACTGATTCTTTCTGAACAATTGACATTTATACTGTCCAAAAAATTTATAAATCAACAAATTAACACACTTACATATGAACTTTCTTAGTGTGAATCTGTTCTTCAATAACGGGCGCATTCTCTGTGTATGGAAAAAGTGCATTTATAAATTCATGTAGCAACCTGAGAAGCCTTCTGCAAGTCAACTATATAATTTTTTTTGAAACTTCTAGAATATTTTAATGTTCCCTTTCATTTGGTAAATATTTACTGAATCTTAGTAAAAGCAAGGGCTGGGCCACATACTAGGGGTTCAAAGACTGATAAAATAGTCTTCCCTCAAGAAGCAACTCATTATCCCATAGAGGAGATGAGATGCACATAAATAATTACAGGCAAGGAAATATGTGCTATCACATAGATGTGCTGGGGACCCTGAGGACTCCAAGAAGAAGTCAGGCATGATGGCACACACCTGTAATCCTAGTACATGTGAGGTAGAGGCAGAAGGATCAAGCAGTTCAGGGTCACCCTAAACTGCATAGTTTGAAGCCATCCTGGGCCGTGTCTTAATGAGAGAGAGAAAGAGAGAGAGAGAGAGAGAGAGAGAGAGAGAGAGAGAGAGAGAGAGAGAGAGAGGGGGAGGGGGGGGAGAGAGGGGGGGAGAGAGAGAGAGAGAGAGAGAGAGAGAGAGAGAGAGAGGAGGAAGAGAGAGGAGGAGAGAAAGAGAGAGGTGAGATAGCTCTGAGATGTGTGCAAGGGCCTGCAAGTTTGAAACAGCTTGGCCAGTTTGGTCTTTGTGACTGAAATGTAGAGGGCAAGAAGGGAGTCATCATACATGAAGTAGTAGAGATCAGATCCTAGAAAGCTTTGTAGCCAGGCGTGGTGGCGCACGCCTTTAATCCCAGCACATGGGAGGCAGAGGCAGGCAGATCTCTGTGAGTTCGAGGCCAGCCTGGTCTACATAGTGAGATCCAGGCCAGCTAGTACTACAAGGAGACCCTGTCTCAAAAAGACAAAAAAAAAACAAAAAACAACCAAAAAACAAAACAAAGAGGGCTTTGTAACCTTTCTCCAAAGCCATGGGGAGGCAGTGAAGCAGTGTGTGTGTGTGTGTGTGTGTGTATGACATGTATGTATGTGTAGGCCAGAGGTTGACATCAGGTGTTTTCCTCATTCACTCTCGCCTTGTTTTTCTGAAACAAATTCTCTCAGTGAACTATTTGCTCATGGATTAGGTCAGACTGGCGGATGAGGGAGCCTGAGAGGATTCTCCTGTCCCCATCTCCCCAGCACTGGGATTACAGATGTGATGGCACACAGTGGGTTCTGGAGATTGAACATAGGTTCTTAGTGCTTGCACAAGAAGCACTTAACTGCCTGAGCTCACCCAGCCCTAGTGAGACATTTTAAATTATAGTGTTATATTATTAACCTGGGCTCCAGAACCATCTCTGCTAGTGACATGGACTGAGAAGCAACAAAATAAAAGGCCAAGGGGTAGGCAGTCCAGAAATGATAAGGGCTCAAAGTAACACTATTGAGATGGAGGTGAGGAAGAAGAACAGAATTTAAAGTGATTTTTACAAATTTATTTATTTATGGCCAGGCATGGTAGAGCACACCTTTAATCCCACCACTCCGGAGGCAGAGGCCAGCCTGGTGTACATAACCAGTTCCAGGTCAGCTGGAGCTACAGGGAAACCTTGTCTCAAAAAGACAAAAAAAATTATTTTTTTATTTTACGTATGAGTGTTTTGCCTTCATGTATGTAAGTACACCTGTGTGTTCGATGCCTGCAGAGGCCAGAAGAGGGTGTCGGATCCCCTGGAACTGGAGTTACAAACAACTTGTTACTCACCATGTTGGTGCTGGAAACTGAACCCCAGTCCTCTGCAAGAACAGCCAGTGCTCTTAACCACTGAGCATCTCTCCAGAAGCAATTATCAGACCTGGTGGCACACACCAGTAATCCCAGCAAAACATCAATAACAAAAAAGGGTAACAGGAGAACCTGATGAAGTTTGGGATGCCTTTTTTTTATTCTGAAACATTCTCATGTAGCCCAGGTTCGCCTCAAACTCCTGATCCTCCTGCATCTACCTCCTAAGTGCTGGGATTACAGGTGTGTTACTATGCCTGACTAGGTAATGCTAAAGAGGTGACTGTTGAGCTAATATGTGAAAGATAAGTAGAAAATGAAGTAGGTAACTAGTAGTTAAGGAGAGGAGAGGTAGAATGAGGGAATAGAAGCTGTTTGGCCAGAATAGGCCCTGAGTGGGGAAGGCACACTAGCCTGCTGCAGCTGAGGACAGAGTAAAGGCTGGAGAGGGAAGCAGGGCAGATGACCTAGGGGCCTGGCTGTTTTCAAGAGATTTCAGACTTTATCCTGAGCACTGTCACTGATTTTTTTTTTCCGGAAGAGCAGTGAGGTCAAATTTGCATTTTGAAAAGCTCATTGTGTTTGTGACGTGTACAACAACTGTGTAGAAAAGACAAGAGACTGGAATGGGGAAACAGATGCAGCTATGGTTGTAGTTCACGTCAGTGATCCCGTTCCTTAAACCTACTTGCTTTCCTCACATTACCTCAGTGGAAGGCAAAGGCTAAATTCTTACATAGTAAGTATGCACCAAATGTTAGCAATTATCTACAGAGATAAAAGGCTTAATGTTAATTGACTGTAAAGAATGGATCTTTGGAGTGAAAGATTTCAGAATCAGATTCCTTCCTTTTTAGATAGGGGAGAGAGAGCTACTAGAGGATGAAGTGATAGCCTAGCAGGGAGAAGAGGCTGCCAGGAAGTCTCTAACTATACCATTGCTCTGGTACAGTACACAGTGTTTTGTCAAAGTTTATCCTCACCATGCACAGACAAAAATGTTGGGCAAAGGTACTCCATAGATTACATTAGTGTGGCTGGTGCTTTTGCGGTTTTGAGAAAGGGTCTCACTATGTTGCCACCAATGGCCCAGAATTCTAGGGCTCAAATGATTATTCTGCCTTAGTCTACCAAGTAGCTAAGAGTAAAGACTTATAAGGCATACTTTTTTTTTTTTTTTGAGACGGGGTCTCCTTGTAGCCCCAGCTGTCCTGGAACTCACTATGTAGACCAGGCTGGCCTCGAACTCACAAAGATCTGCCTGCCTCTGCCTCCCAAGTTCTGGGATTAAAGGCATGTGCCACCACACCTGGTTAAGGCTATGCTTTTTAAATGGACTTTGCTTTTTTTGTTTGTTTGTTTTGAGACAGGGTCTCCCTGTAGCCCCACTTGTCCTGAAATGCTCTATGTAAACCAGGCTGGCCTCCATCTCGTACTAATCTACCCACCTCTGATTGTCAAGTCACATTTGTGATTTATCTGCTGCATTGATTCATGTATGCCCAAGGCTTTTCAGAGGTTGCAGTTAGCAATTTAAGCCACTGGGTGGCACAAATTCACTGGAGTCCAGTGAAAGTTCCTTAAATTACAGCTCAATGTGCACTTTTTGCTAAGCAGCACCAAACGAGGGACAGTTAGGTAGATGAAGAGGCTTTTTGGCATGAAAGTTCAGTGTAGAGATCGAGCTGCATTCCCTAGAAATTCAAGTAAGGTTATTGAGCAAGGGAAAGAAAAAGAAAGGAAAAAAGCTGTTTGGAAATCCCAGTGTGTGATGGCTGAAGCAGGAAGATCATCACAGATTTAAAACCAGCCTGAGCTATATAGTGAGTTCCAAGTCACCTTGAGCTACAGAATGAGACCCCATTTCAAACAAACAACCAAACAAAAAGTACTGCCTTAAAAAATACTGGAATGCCCGGTGTGGTGGCACATGCCTTTAATCCCAGCACTTGGGAGGCAGAGGCAGGCAGATCTCTGTGAGTTCAAGGCCAGCCTGGTCTACATAGCAAGCTCCAGTTCAGTTGGGGATACAGGGAGACCCTGTCTCAAAAAAGACAAAAACAAAATATTGGAAGGGGGTACTTGCTGCTTTTCTAGAGGACCAGAGATGGGTTCCTAGCACCCCCATCAGGCAGCTCACAACCTACTATAATTCCAGTTCCATGGATCCAATGCCCTCTGGCCTCCATGGGTACCTACATTCAGTGTGGTACACATAAATATATGAAGGAAGGGGAAGAGAAATAAGAGAAACAGAAATCTGAGAGATAAAAATGTAAAATTAGCCAAGTGTGGTCACTCTTGTCCTTGCCTATAACCCCAGCACTTGGGAGACTGAGGCAGGAGGACGAATTATAAGTTTAAGGCCACCCTGGGCTACTTAGTGAGATCAGGTCTGATTTTTGGCCTGAAACTTCAGTGTAGAAATGGAGCTGTAGTCCCTAGAAATGGGTAGAGTTAGCTCAGTCTCAAAAACAAAACAAAACAACAATAACAAAAGACAGGCCTAGGGTTGTAGTTTAGTTAGTACAGTGCTTGCCTAGCATGCATGAAGCCCTGGGTTTGATCTTCAGCACTTCATAAACTGGGTGTGATGGTGCACAGCTGTAACCCCAGCATTTAGGAGGTAGAGGCAAGAGGATGAGAAGTCCCAAGGTTGGCCTCAGCTACATGAGACCCTGTCTCAAACACAGAAACAAGGGCTGGGGAAGACATGGCTCAGTGTGTAAAGCACTTTGCAAGTACGAGAATCTGAGTTCAATCCCCAGTACTCCTGTAAAAAGATGAGTGTGATAGTGCAAGTTTGTAATCCCAGTGTTAGGAAGGCAGAGACATGAGAATCCCTGGAGTTCACTGGTCAGTCAGTCTAGCTTAATTGGTAAGCTCCAGGCCAATTAGGGACCCTGTCTCAAAAGAGATGGACAACATTTCTGAAGATGACACCCAAGGTACTTACCATGCATGTGCACAGACACCCACATTACAAACAAACAAACAAACAAACAAATGAAGACTGGAGAGGTAGCTCATCAGTTAAGAACACTTGCTGCTATTACAGAGGACACAGGTTCAGTACCCAGCACCTACATGCTGGCTAACAACTGTCACTAAGTCTAGTTCCAGGAGATCTGGCACCCTCTTCTGGCCTCCATGGACATTGTATACTGGAGGTACCTTACATACATGCAGGCAAAATGGTCATACACATAAAATAAAAATAAATAAAGCCAGGTGTGGTGGTCCACACCTTTAATCCCAGCATTTAGGAGACAAAAGCAGGTGGACCTCTGTGAGTTCCAGGCTAGCCTGGTCTATATATCGAGTTCCAGGACAGCCAGGGATACTTAATGAGACCCTGCCTCAAAAAGCCAAATAAATAGATATTTAGAAATTTAAATATTAAAAAAAACAAATGTATATGAATCAAGAAAGATGAATTCAAGTGTTACCAACATTACACTATGGCTCTCATTGACTTACCTTCTAAAAACCAATAGCAGTTTTTAATGTGAAAATGAAGATTTTCTCATTCTCCACTACAAAATGAGTTATGCAGCTGAGCTTAGTGCCACAGGTCTATAATCTCAGCTACTCAGGTGGTGAAGGTAGAAAGATCAAGTTAAAGGCAAGCCTAGGCAAGTTAGACTTGGTCTTACAATAAACAGTAAAAATAAAAGAGGGCTGGTGATATCCAGCAGTGGTAGAGCAGTTGTGTGGCATGTGCAAGGCCCTGGGTCCCATCTCCTGTACTGAAAAAAGAAGCTGAGTTATGCTACCCTTAGTTGTCCATTCAGTGATGTGACATTATCAACACATGATTTGAGTGTTTGCTATGAACATGGTGCTTTCTTGATACAAAGCAATGTAAAGATACACAAACTAATACAGGCACTACAGACTTTAAGCACAGGAACCAGGAAGTTCACTTGAAACAATAAATAGCAACTGAAGACAGCCAAAGGCCCTCAGGAAATGGAATTCTGAGAGTGAGAGAGGAGGGGGCATCATAGACTCTCAACCTGTCTTAGACAAAATAAATCAATAAATAAAGGGTTTATGGCCTCTGGTCATAAATATGTAGCAATGCTTCCTTGGAAGATGATTGGATATAAACATTGGGGAATTGCTTTAGGTCAGTGTCTGCTGGAGAGTGCTTAAACTGGGTTCAAAATCATAAGGGGAGGTAGAGAATGGTCATGGCTGATACTGCCCCTAAGCCCACCCTTGTATCAACCTTGGGGTACAGAAAAAATGTTAATAGTCTGCTCCAAACTTTAAGAATCTGGGGCTGAAAATAATAAATAAATAATAAATAAATAAATAAATAAATAAACAATCTGGGGCTGGAGAGATGACTCAGTGGTTAAGAGCACTGGCTGCTCTTGCAAAGGAGCCAAGTTCTGTTCCCAGCACCCAGCTATCAACTGTCTGTATGTAACTCCAGTTCCAGGGAATCTAACACCCTCGTCTAGCCTCTGTGGGCATTGCACACATGTAGTGCACATACATATATGCAGGCAAAACGCTCATATGCATAAATTTTTTTTCTAATAAAATAAAATTTAAAAAGAGATCCAGAATTCTAGGTCAGTTTGATGTTTTGTTCATTTGGATTTTGAGATAAAGTCTCTCTATGTAGCCCAGGCTGGTCTTGAACTCATTATGTACCCTAGATTGGCCTCAAATTTATGGCATATTTCCTGCCTCATCCTCCCAAGTGTTGGGATTATAGGCATGTGCTACCTCACCAGGCTTAGTCAGTTTGATTTGATCACAGTTATAGCTAAAGAGTGAAGAAATGATAAAATGTAAATATAAAATTGCTGTATATTTTAAGTGTTTATATTTAACAAAGTAGTGCTTTTTAGAAAAAAAAAGCTATCCAGTAGCCATTTTTATTTTTATTTTTGCTTAGCATACAAAAAAACAAAAAGGTTTCACTGTGGTGTTTCATATGTATGTATCGTTATGCTTTGTTCTTATTCTGTTACCCCACCCTCTCGCTGGACCCTGTCCTCCTCTGAAGTGCTCCCCACTTCTGTTTTTTCCATTACTCTGTCTTGAAGTTATGCTTTAAATTTTTGTGAGTTACTTATTTTTATGAGTATGAGTGTTTTGCCTGCATGATATGTTAAGTGTACAACATGTGTGCAATGTACTTGAGGTCAGATGAGAGCCTCAGATCCTGAAACTATGGTATTTATAGAGAGTTGTTAGGCACTATGTGGGTGCTGGGAATTGAGCCTCGTGTCCTCTACAAGAGCAGCCGGTGCTCTTAACCACATAGCTATCTCTCCATCCCTCAAAGTCATGCTTTTTTTGAGACAAAATCTCATACTCTAGCCAAGGCTGACAGAGAACTCACTATGTAGTTCAGGCTGGCCTCGAATTCACTGAAATCTTCCTGCCTTAGCCTCCTGGGAACTAGGTTTATAGGCATGCGCGCCATCATGCCTGGTTTCAGAGTAATCCTTTTAACACCCCCACAGATACAGCTATTTGCTCAATGTCATTAAGCAATAACTTCAAAAGTTTAAAGAGGAAGTTTTCATGAACTTGTTTGTGCTAAGCAACTATCTCCCTTAATCTTTGGACCTATCAAAAAGTATTGGGAAGCTGAGCATGGTCATTCGTGCCTGAAATATCAGCACTTGGGAAGCTGACGGCAGGAGAATCATGGCAGGTTTGAGTTCATAGTGAGTTCAGGCCTAACTGGGCTATAGAGTGAGATCCTATCTCAAAAAAAAAGTACTGCATTGGGGTATTAGCCAGGAGTGGTAGTGTACACTTGTAATTCCAGCTCTTGAAAGGAGGAGAGGAGGATCAGAAGCTCAAGATCATCCTCAGCTACAGAGAGATCTCAGAGCTAGCCTGGGCTACACGAGAACTTGTTAAAGCACAGAAAGACAAAATAAAATAAGAGTTATTGTGGTAACACATACCCTTCAAAAAGAGGGACTCTGGGCTAGACAGATGGCTCAGCAGGTAAGAGCACTGGCTGCTCTTGCAGAGGACCCAGGTTTGGGTCCTAGCACCCACATGATGGCTAACAATCATCTCTAACTCCAGTTCCTGGGGATTTCAATGCCCTCTTCTGACCTCTGTGAGCATTGTATAACATAGACACACTTATATACATGCAGGCAAACATTCATACACATAAAAAGTGAAAATAAAAATTAATTTTAATAACTTTAAAATAAATCAATAAAAATAAAAATCACTAAAAGATTTTAAAAAGATATATCAGTGTTACTGATGCTCTCTGGGAGGAGGGATTAAGTATACATTTATTCAGCTGGGCAAGGTGGCACATGCCTTTAATCCCAGCATTTGGGAGGCAGAGACAGGTAGGTCTCTGAGATTTGAAGCCAGCCTGGTCTACATAGGGAGTTCCAGGCCAGTTGGAGCTACAGGGAGACCCAGTCTCAAACAAACAAACCACACACACACACACACACACACACACACACACACACCTTCTATTCCTTCTGTTTTCTAAAACTTTTGATGATAAAGATGTACATTGGTAATCAGAAAAGAAAAATATGGTACTTTAATGAGGAAAAATTTGCAATAGCAACTTGGCAGTTGGCAGAGGAATAGTTGGTGTTTCCATTGAAAGTATTTCATAAAGGCTTCAAGCATAATGATGATATGAGCATTGTATTGTGTCTGACTCTGGAGCAATCTGGGGATTAAAGTCCACACCCCAGAGTCCACATTGGAGTTTTCCATTCCCTGTCCTCTCTGATCTCTTAGTTTCCAAAAATTCTCTCTACTGGGGCAGGGATTCAAAGTTGTTAGCTGATTAGAGAGTCAGAAAGTTGTCAGGGGTGTCTTGCTTTTACCAGAGGAAAATACTTATCTCCAAACAAAATATATAGTTTTGACTGTGTCAATGAATTCCCACAAAGAAAACCAGCACAGATGTTACCCAAATTGCTCTTGCAGAAGAGCAGAACTGATCAGCACAGACTTTGTCCCAGCCTTCATCTTCTAGGAAATCTCATGTTTCTTTGTTATGGAACATTCTGTGGTGGGAAAGCCTGGGAAGGTGGATAAATATTGATATTAAACTTAGAACAGAAGAGAATCTTTTTAATAATCTTCTCTAGTGGACCTGGGAAAGAGCAGTCATTTCTTGCTCAATTTTTTCTCAAGAGTCTCATTATGTATCCCAGGCTGCCCTGGAGCTTACTGTGTATACCAGGCTGGCCTCCATCTCACAGAGATCCATCTGTCTCTGCCTCCCAAGTGCTGGGATTAAAGGCATGAGTCACCACACTTGGCAGTTATTTTTATTTTATGTGTATGAGTGTTTTGCCTGCATGTATGTAAGTGTACCACAAATACACATTGCCAGTGAAGGCCGGAAGAGGGTGTTAGATCCCCTGGAACTGGGCTTACAGATGGTTGTGAGTCACCATGTGGGTACTGGGAACTGAACCCAAGTCCTCTTATGAACAACAAGTGCTCTTAACCATGGAGCCATCTCTCCAGCCTCTCTTGCTCAGTTTTATGGCCAAGCTAAATAACAGGTAGGATAAACTTGAGGCAATGTTTCTTTGGTTTTTGGTTGGTTTGGTTTTTTGAGACAGGGTTTCGCTGTTACCCGTGGTGGCCTGGAACTCGCTATGTAGACCAGGCTGGTCTGGATCTCATAAAATCTGTCTGCTTCTCCCTCCCAAGTGCTGGGATTAAAGGAGTGCACCACCATGCCTAGCTGGAAATGATGTTTTTATTCAGTAGTAGGGTACAAATAATGCAAGTACATATCCAAAGGCCACCCACAGTAATTTGTTCTGTAGTGTTAAAAGTGTGTTCTGTGGAACTTCAGAGGTTCTTCAAGCAGTGCTTCTTGGAAGCTTCTCATCATCTGTGCTTTGTGTCTGTTCTTCTTTTAGCTCAGCTTGTTCTCCTGCTAGTACATTTTCAAGATTCATTTTTGGAACAGTATTTAAAATGATAGAAGGATAGAGTCTGTATATTATTTCTACCAGAGAACTAAGAAAACAGAATCACTAGTACTAGCTGGGCCTGGTGGTTCATGCCTGTAACCTCAGTGTTGGGGAGGTAGAAACAGGAGGATCTTGAATCAAGGTCAATCTGGCCTGGGCTGCAAGTGACCTTGTCTCAATATATATATAAAAGAAAGGAAGGTCCATGAATGGGACACCTATTTCAAACCTCTGCCTCCCAAATCGTAGGGATCATTGTGGAAGAGGAGGCAGAAAGATTTTAAGAGCCAGAGAGGGTGAATGACTACAAAGAAAGAGTCTTTTAGAGAGCTGGTCAGATACTCATATGAACACACAGCAGTGGTGACAGCATGCAAGTCCTATGTAAGCTTAAACCAGACAAAATCCCAGCATAGACATGGGGAAGTAGGTAAGAAATCCCAGCCCAACTGATGGCTGCTGGGAGAGGGACAGACAATGTCTTATAGGGATGGGACTCTTGGTGGGCCCAGTGGATGAATCCACACTGAAGGACATTTGGAGGACACAAATCATACTCTATAGGCTGTATTTTATGTATATAAAAATTAAATTGGGCAGGGGTTGAGGAGAGGTATGGATGGGGAGGGTATTTAAATACCATCTATATTGTATGAAAATCTCAATAATTCAATTAAAAAAGGAAGGAGAGAGAGGGAGGGAGGGAGGGGGGAAGGAAAGAAGGAAGGGAGGGAAGGCATGGTGGTGCACGCCTTTAATACTAGCACTTGGGAGGCAGAGGCAGGTGGGTTTCTGTGAGTTCGAGGCCAGCCTGGTCTACACAGCGAGTTCAGGCCAGCTGGGGCTATAGGGAGACCCTATCTCAAAAAGACCAAAAAGAAAACAGAGAGGGGAGGAGAGGGGAGGGGAGGGGAGGGGAGAGAAGGAAGGAAGGAGGAAGGAAGGAAGGAAGGAAGGAAGGAAGGAAGGAAGGAAGGAAGGAAGGAAGATAGATTTAGAAAAGAAACAGGACAACACCCTGCTTTTCCATTTTTCACCAAAAACTACTTAGGATCAGTGGTTTCTACTTTCTCACTGAACTTTTATTTAATCAGGTCAGACTCTACTCATAGCTGTGCCCCTGTAAGAGAGGTCATCATTAAAATCACTTTGGTCTAGAGTCCTTATCCAAACCATGTGCAGCTCACTGTTAAAATAACACATAGCCAAGAGGTGGAGGCCAGATGGTCAAGGTGCCTCAGCTATATAACAAGTTGGAGGCCAGCCCAGGCTACATGAAATCCAGCATCAAAAAAAAAAAAAAAAACCCAAAAACATTGCCCGGCGTGGGGGCACATGCCTGTAGTCCCAGCACTTGGGAGGCAGAGGCAGGCGGATCTCTGTGAGTTCAAGGCCAGCCTGGTCTACATAGTGAGTTCCAGGACAGCTGGGGCTACAGGGAGACCCTGTCTCAAGAAGACAAACAAACAAACAAACAAACAAAAACTCTAATAACCCTCACATGGTGGTATATACCTTTAATTCCAGAGGCAGGCAGATCTCTAAAATGAAAGGCCAGCCTGGTTTACATAGCTAGTTCCAAGCCAGCTTGGGCTTCAGGGAGACTCTGCTAAAAAATGAACAAATAAAACAAAACTCCCCCAAAATGAAATAAGGCATAGCCAGCCCTGGTGGTACATACCTGTAATACTAGCTCCTCTTGGAGGAGGAGGCAGAAGAATGAAAAGTTCAAGGCCTACCCAAAGAGAGTGCCAGGATACCTTAATGAGATCCGGTCTCCAACAAAACATACTTTTACAAAAAGGGCATAGTATTCTGCTCAGTAGTAGTGCTTGAAAAAGGCATAATATCAGATCCACTTTAGGAATTCTGGGTTTTCAGATTTCATTTGAATGCTATTTACCTGAATAGTCCTGAAACCCCTAGGGCTTATTAGGAAGACTTTTAGAAGGCTAAAGGCTAGGTTCCCTTTACCAGTATGTTGATAACTATGTGTAGTGACAGAGGCTAAACCAAAAGCCCTATGAATATTAGTCTGGGAAAGCAGGTGCCCCTCTATTGACAGCTAGTATATAAGAAGCAAGTTATGAGGATAACAGAGGTTGGGATGTGTGTCATACTGTCAGCTGCCTTGGCCAGTTTGGAGGTCATGTTTAATTAAGTCTATTGTCAGAGAGAGCAGTAAGGTCCACTCATAATGCTTGGAGTTAAAGACTTGGTCTTCATTTGTTGGAATGGAAAGATACCCATTTTTATGGCTGTACAAAGTGAACCACAGAGGCTTGTCACTGTGTCAGTAGCAGTGGCATGAGGGTAATTCGGCTTAGCCCAGGGTCTTCCTGTACTGTCCTGGCATTATTGATTATGCTGTCCCAATGAAGGTATGAGTACAATGTTTTCAGAAATCATCCCATATTGATTAGCAATAAAGAGAAGGCAGTGTAGAAGAAAGAGAACTTCTCAGACATATGTCTGGTGGATAACAGTGATCCCTGTAGCCTTCTTTGAGTTTGATGAGTTAGGAATATCGTGTCCAACCTAGAAATTGAAAGGAAATATGAAAGGTAAAAAGGATGCAAATGAATTTATATTCTCTAAGGAACTGCTAAGAATAAAACCCCATATAAATCCAAGTACTCTTGAGTTTGCCTCTTTGCTCCCCAATAATTGCACTGAAAAAGCACGAACATTGTACTTATGTGAACAAGAACCTACAGTTGGTTAGAACCTATACACCACTAGCAAAGTGCCCATTTGCAGCTTCCTCAATATTTTCCTGGAAGAGGCCCTGAGTGCATGGCTACTTTGAGTCTCATGTGGACAGAAATTCTACTCCAGTCCTTGAATCAGACCCAGACAATCTCATTATGTTTTTAAGAGGCAAAGCGTTTAGGAAGAGATTTTGGGGTCTGACTCGGTATCTTTTTGAGACACTGTCTCTGGTATACTAGGGTGGCCTTAACTTAGTTTGTTGTGGAAAATAGTCTTGAATTCTTGATCTTCTTTGCCTCTATCTCCTAAGCCTTGGGATTATAGATGTGTGCCACCACACCTACATTCAAGTTTTTTTTTTTTAATTTTTTTTTTTAATCTTTTTGAGACAGGGTCTCCCTGTAGCCCCAGCTGGCCTGGAACTCACTGTGTAGACCAGGCTTGCCTTGAACTCACAGGGATCCGCCTGCCTCTGCCTCCTGAGTGCTGGGATTAAAGGCGTGCGCCGCCATGCCCAGCATTTTTTAAAAAATTTAAAAAAATATTTTTTTTATTTTTTATTTTATTTTATTTATTTTATTTTATTATTTTATTTTTATTTTATTATGTGTGTATTGCCTGCATCTAGGTAAGTGCACCCGTGTCGTGCAATGCCTGTGGAAGACAGAAGAGGCTGTTGGATCCCCTAGAACTGAAGTTACGGACAGCTGTTAGCTGTCATGTGGGTGCTGGGATTCGAACCCAGGTCTTCTGCAAGAACAGTCAGTGTTCTTAACCACTGAGCCATCTCTCCAGCCCCTACATTCAAGTTTTTAATAACTCAATTCCCCTTACCACACTTGAAATTCTTGTTTGTATTCTTTAAACATCGAGCTATTATGAACATAATACAATTTTTTTAGACGTGGCCTTACTCTGTAACCCTGGCTGGCCTGGAACTTGCTTTATAGACCAGGCTGGCCTCGAACTTGTGGCAGTCATCTTGTTTTTACCTCCAATTGCTTGGATTGCAGGCATGCCCCACTGTGCCTAACTTTTGTCTCGTGTATCCTAGGCTGGCCTCAAACTTAACTTCTTGCCTCTACCTCCCAAGCGCTAGGATTGCAGGTATGTGCTACTTCGCCTAGTTCTACAGGCTTCTTGTTTTTACAACAAGACAAGGTTTTTTTTTGGTCTTTTTGAAGCAGGATCTCCCTGTAGCCCCAGCTGTCCTGGAACTCACTATGTAGACCAGGCTGGCCTTGAACTCACAGAGATCCTCCTGCTTCTGCCTTCCAAGTGCTGGGATTAAAGGCATGCGCCACCACACCCGGCTGTTTTTACATTTTTGTTTTTGATTAATTTTTTTCCCAAACTATAAGCCTCTTTAAAATTTGACACAAAGGTTTTCAGTAAAATTGTGTGGAATAGATAAATGATCAATAAATATCAATTTATCAAATAAAAGACATGGATTCCAGTTCTGTTTCAGTTAAATGACCTTGGGAGAATCACACATCCTCTCCAAGTTTCAAATTAAATATCTAGAATACATAGATATCTGTCCTCACTTCCTTCCAGGGCTTTGTGAGGCACGGAGGAGGCAGTGTGTTTAAAACGGATACTATCACTATTTTTTTTTTTTTGAGACAAGATTTCATGTAGCCCAGCCTGGCCTTGAACTCTCTGTCCTTTTTTAATAATTTTTATTTTATTTTTTATTGTTGTTTGTGTGTATGATGAGGGGAGGGGAGTGTGCATGTGCTATGGCATGCAAGTAGAGGCCAGAGGACAACTTGTGGAGTCACTCCTCTCTACCATGTGGGTCTGCAAATTGAACTCAGGTCATTAGGCTTTTGAATGAAGTGCCTTTTCCTGCTGAGCCCTTATTTTTATTAGTGTTCTGTTTAGTAGCTTACTATATTCATAGGAGAAGTTCAATCATTTGCTGCTACAAGGTTACCTCTAATGCTGGATTAGAATTTTTAGTCCCCTTCAAGCCTATTTCTTCTAATGTTCAACAGAAATGGTGATAATGATTAAAGAACCAAAAATCTCTATCTAATAAATACTCTTATTTATTCTAGGATAAAATCATACTAATTTGCCAGGCATGGTGGTGCACACTTTTAATCCCAGCACTAGGGAGGCAGAGGCAGGTGGATCTCTGTGAGTTCGAGGCCATCCTGGTCTACAGAGTGAATTCCAGGCCAGCTGAGGCTATGGGAGACCCTGTCTCAAAAAAAAAATCATACTAATTAATCATCTAGTGTTAGAAGAAATAGGATTACAGAAAATATTAATCTAGACCCAAGAGGACAAATAAGTCCGTTATCTGAGTACTGTGATAAGAAAGACTCTGCTGCTAGGACGAAGTAGGAAGAGTACTGTGCTTGGTTACTGTATGTGCAACTGATACAGCTGGAAGGGTAGTAGCATGTGTGCCATTCCTGACTCTGTATGCTTTCTGTGTGTGTGTGTGTGTGTGTGTGTGTGTGTAAGAGACGGACTGGGAATCAAACCCCTGAAATACATCATCTTTGAGATCAGTCTCAATGCTGTAATCCTACAAGAGTTGACACCTGTCTAGTTTAGTAGGTTTTTTTCTTTTTTCTTTTTTTGTTTTTGAGACAGAGTCTTCCTGTAGCCCCAGCTGGCATGGAACTCACTATGAAGATCAGGCTAGCCTCCATCTTACAGAGATCCATTCACCTTCCTCTGCCTCTTGAGTGCTATGATTAAAGGCATGTGCCACCATGTCTGGCTGTTTGTTTTTAAGCTTGTTTATTTTACTTTTTAAAATTTATTTATATTTTCATGTATATTGGTGTTTTGCCTGCATATATATAAGTGCGCCATTTGTGTGCATTGCCCAAAGAGGCCAGAAGAGGGTGTGAGATCCCCCAGAACTGGAGTTTAAAACAGTTGTCAGTTACCATGTGGGTGCTGGAAACCGAACCTGGGTCCTCTGTGAGAGCAGACAGTACTCTTGACCTCTGAGCCATCTCTCCAACCCATTCGTTTTTGAGACAGAGTCTCACTATGTTGCCCAAACTCAGGCCTTGAACTAGGCTTAAATTCTTCTGTCTTAGCCTCCCAAATATCTGGGACTGTAGGCTCATAACCCCATGTTTGGTATTAATTTTTATTTTGGTTTTTTAAATTTATTTGTATTTTATGTGTATAAGAGTTTTGCCTGCATGAATGTAAGTGTACCATGAATGTGCAATGCCCATGGAGGCCAGAATAAGGCAGTGGATCCTCTGGAACTGGAGTTACTGGTTGTGAGTCATCTCGCCTGGCTATTTATTTTGTTGTTTTGTTATTTCTATTTTATGTGTATGAGTGTATTGCCTGCATGTATGTAAGTGGACCTGTGTCATGCAATGCCTGTGGAGGTCAGAATAAGGCAGTGGATCCTCTGGAACTGGAGTTACTGGTTGTGAGTCATCTCGCCTGGCTATTTATTTTGTTGTTTTGTTATTTCTATTTTATGTGTATGAGTGTATTGCCTGCATGTATGTAAGTGGACCTGTGTCATGCAATGTCCAAGGAGGTCAGAAGAGGGCGTCGGATCCCCTGGAACTGGAATTACAGACAGTTGTTAGCTACCATGTGGGTCCTGGAAATTAAATCTTGGTCCTCTGCAAGAGTAGCCAGTGCTCTTAACCGCTGAGCCATCTCTGCAGCTCCTTGTTTATGTGTTTTTGCTTAGACAGTGTCTCCTGTAGCCTAGGTTGCCCTTAAACTCCATATATAACTGAGGTTGGTGTTGAACTCTTGATTCTTACTCTACTTCCAGAATGTTGGGATTAAAATAAAATACTTTCTTTTTTTTTGGTCTTTTTGAGACAGGGTCTCCCTGTAGCCCCAACTGTCCTGGAACTCGCTATATAGACTAGGCTGGCCTTGAACTCACAGAGATCCGCCTGCCTCTGCCTCCCGAGTGCTGGGATTAAAGGTGGGCGCCACCACACCTGGCTCTTTCTTTTTCTTTTCTTTTTTCTTGGAAGTCTTTTTGAGACAGAGTCTCCATATAGCCCCAACTAGCCTGGAACTTGCTATGTAGACTAGACTGGCCTTGAACTCACAGAGTCCCCTGCCTCTGCCTCCCAAGTGCTGGAATTAAAGGTTTGCACACCATACCCGGCTCTATCTTTTTTAAGATTTTCTTCATTTTAATTTTATGTGTATGAGTGTTTTGCCTACATGTATATATGTGTACTATGTGTGTTCCTGGTGCCTGGAAAGGCCAGGAGAAGACATCAGATCCCCTAGAACTGAAGTTATGGATAGGTGTTAGCTGCCATGTGGGTGCTGGGAACTGAATTTGGGTTCTCTGGAAAAGCAACCAGTGCTCTTAACCATTGAGCCAACCCCCCCCCGCCTTTTTGAGACAATGTCTCACTAGGTAGCTAGTCTTGGCTAGCCTTAAACTCACAGAGATCTTTATCTCTGCCTCCAGAGTGTTGGGATTAAAAGTGTGTGCCAGTATGCCTGGCTTATGCTTTGACACATAGAATAATTCACCATGTTTGTTTTATAACTGAAGCATTTCTCTACCTCCCACCACTTATAGGTTAACTTTGTTTTCTGTAAACAGAAATACTTCCCTTCTCAGCCTGAGAGTTCAGTTGGGACTCAGTTGTCCCAGGTGGCTGGTCTTCCTTCCTTTGCTTTCTCTGTACCACTGGCATTGGCACAGCCTTCTGGCTCCTAAGCATTGACACTGAATGGAGAGAAATAACTGGTAATCATGTCAGTGGCTGGTATACACTTGATTATCTTCTAAACCTCATGTCAAGCCATTGAAAGATATTATACTTTCTTCCCCACTTCTCCTACCCTTCTCTCTCTTTGATAGGGTCTCGTGTAACCCAAGCTAGCATCAAATTTGCTATATAGGCAAGGCTAACTATGAACTCCTGATCCTCCCTCCACCTCCCCAAGTCCCGAGATTACAGGATTAAATCATCTTTCTAAGGAAGATATTAGAATTACCCCTCCTAGAGAATGGAGGAAAGGAACTCAGGTTTAGAGAGCACCTTCATGGTGTCAGGTGCCTCTCAAACAGGATCCCAATTAGCCACCACAGCCATATGCAAGGCAAAAATCACGAGCCCCATTACAGATGGGCAATTGTAGAATGGAGAAGTCAAGTAACTTTCCTCACACCACCCAGCTGGTGTTTGCTTTCATTATGCCATGCTACCTTTCTGACAGAAAGAAGCTTTTACTGATCAAGTGCTAGGTCCCAATACATCAGCAAACTTACAGGGCATGGAACTTCAAAGATGACAAATACTATAATGATGACTCCACTGAGCAACAGGATAGCAGCAATCAGAGCTTTGACTACAATACTCCATTTCTGCCTCTTCTTTAGGTACACATCTATGCCTAAAAGGAAAGAGAGGGGTGGAGGAAGGACAAAAGAGAACTTGAGCAAGTGGAGAGGCTGACTCTTGACTTGAAGTTCTCCTGACTCACAGACTAGTAGGGGCCAACCTGACTCAGACAGAGGCCAAATTTCCCTTTGGAACTCAGAATCAGGTGGGGTGACATCATGGGTTCTTATCTAGCCTCTTTTGCAGCATCTTCCCAATGAATCACCTTCTCTGGGATTTGGGATTTTCCACAGTCAAGCATGACTGATGCTGCACTGTTCTTGGGACTGGAGTTACGGACAGTTGTTAGCTGCCATGTGGGTGCTGGGATTCAAACCTGGCTCTTCTGCAAGAATAACTAGTGTTCTTAACCACTGAGCAATCTCTCTAGCCCCAATAATTCTTCTATATGTCTTTTTAATATTTTATTTATTA
>NW_008329126.1:1223444-1237541 GCF_000622305.1 Nannospalax galili | reverse complement strand
GTATGAGTGTATTGCCTGCATATATGTGAGTGCACCCATGTTGTGCAATGCCTTGGAGGTCAGAAGAGGGCTTTGGATTCCTCTGGAACTGGAGTTAAGGATGGTTTGTAGCCACCATGTGGGTGCTAGGAATTGAACCTGAGTCCTCTGCAAGAGCAGTTAGTGCTCTTAACAGCTGAGCCATCTCTCCAGCCCCGCTGCACTGTTCTTGGGAAGAAAGGACCTGAGTGCACAAGAAGTTCTTACCTTCCTTTATCAGTCTTATTTAAGTTCCTATCCTCAAAAAATCACATTTCTTTCCATATCTAACACTGATAAAAGAAAGATAAATACAGACACACAAATCAATTTTCTGCCAGGCATGGTGGCACACACCTTTAATCTTAGCACTCAGAGGCAGGTGCAAGCAGATCTTTGTGGGTTTGAGGTCAGCCTGGTCTACATAGTGAGTTTCAGGTCAGCCAGGGCTACATAGTGAGACCCTGTATCAAAAACAAGAAATAAACAAAAACACCAAAAAAAAAAAAAATCACCTTTCTCATGCATCTCGTGGTTTTAGCTTGGCCTAAGAGGAACAAAGGTGAATTGGCATTGCTTCTGGGTCATAAGTCAAACCTAGGGCAAGTGGCTCATATCCATTACATTATTTCTAATCTCATATTTATTTTTCCCTGGGCAGGAACCTGGGATGAACCCCAAACTTGAATTTTACAGAATTTGAATACTAGCCCATTTAAGGATGGGTATTATTAAAAATAGTGAAGGTAAAAATATGCCATTGGTTGTTGTCAACACTGTAATCATTGCTTAGTATTTACATACCAACTGAACTTATTCTGTCCCCAAATCTGGCTTTAGGGTGAATTCACTTTCATGGAGGTAAGGGATCATTATTATTATTATTTAAAGATTTATGTATTATTTTTATTTATGTATATATGTGTATGCCTGTGTGAGTTATGTATACCACATGTGTGCAGGTGCCCATGAAGGCCCAAGGGCATTGGATCCCCTGGCACTTGAGTTACAGGTGGTTGTGAGCTATCTGACGTGGGTGCTGGAAACTAAACCCAGGTCTTCTGCAAGAGCAGTGAGCCCTCTTAATCACTGAGCCATCTCTCCAGCTCTGAGGTAAGACATTATTGACTGTGCCAAATCTCAGACATTTCTAGGGCCTTCTTTATGTAAAAGCCTTTTTTTTCATTAAAAAAAAAGGAATATTATAATATAAACTTTGCAATCTGGAAAATCTTAGGAGATGCACTCTCATAACTGGAGCTAAAAGTATTACTTTTTTTCTGTTCTTGTTTTGCACCTCCTTAGTCTGTACCTTGTGACAAAGGGCTGAAAGAACCACTAGAACTTGTAGTTTTCTCTCCTTTGTCTTCAGTTGTGGCGGTCACAGGAATGGGAAAAGTCTCTGATGAAGCAGATCTGTCCTTCACTGAGTATACTTTGCACTGGGAGATCCCTGGTAAAAAAGCTACAGAAAAGAAGAAAAGAAACAACAGATGGACAACTCCAGGACATTATTCTGCTTTTGTTTTACCCGAGCTCTAAAACCTAGCTCTACCCACCTGATACTACATTTCTTTTCTTTTTTTTCTTTTTCTTTTTCTTTTTTCTTTTTTGTCTTTTTGAGACAGGGTCTCCCTGTAGCCCCAGCTGTCCTGGAACTCACTATGTGGACCAGGCTAGCCTTGAACTCACAGAGATCCACCTGCCTCTGCCTCCCGAGTGCTGGGATTAAAGGCATGTGCCACCATGCCCAGCTAAATGATAGTTTTTTTTAAAAAATAAAGTTGTCCTTTGTTGTTAATCTAGTACACTTAATCAGCAGAGATACTGAACAAAATGACAAGGAAAACAGTATTTAGGATGACAGTTTTTAACAGTTGTATAGAAGGAAACAATTAGATTTAGCCAGCTAGCTTAAGTCAGACAGAGACTTCTGTGTTCATACAGGATTGCTACCTTTTGTGGACAAAAATTATTTTGGGGGCTGGAGAGATTGCTCAGCAGTTAAGAGCACTGACTGTTGTTGTAGAGGACCTGGTTCGATTCCTAGCACCCACATGGCGGCTACGAACTGTCCTTAACTCCAGTTCCAGGGGAATCTGAAGCCCTCTTCTAAGCTCCATGGCATTGCATGACACAGGTGCACTCACATACACACAGGCAATACATTCATACACATAAAATAAAAATAATAATAAATATTTTTAAGTTATTTTCTCATTTGTCTACATGGTTGATTGCTGCAGTGCCTATATAGTTCTTTACTTCAGAGGAGGGTGGCTACCAGTCAACATACGTGAAACAACAGAAAAACAGTGGTCCCTGATTTCAGTTTAGCCAGGAGACAGTGTTGGCAGAGCTAGGTAGAGACACAAAGTCAATAGATTCAAAAGGAAAAACATGGAAACTTACAGCATTTATAAATCAGTTCTCTTTGAGGTTTTTTGTTTGTTTATGTTTTTGACATAGTATCTTATTGTGTCACCTTGGCTGGCCTAGAACTCATTATGTAGACCAAATTGGCCTCGAATTTGTAGCAATCCTCCTGCCTCTGCCTTCTGAGTAATGGGATTACAGACATTTGTCACCATACCCAACTTCATTTAGTTCTCTTTTTTTAAATATTTTATTATTTTTATTTTATGTGTATGAGTGTATTGCCTGCATGTGCATGCACATGTGTCATGCAGTGCTGTGGAGGTCAGAAGAAAGCTTCAGATTCCCCTGGAACTGGAGTTAAGGACAGTTCGCAGCCGCCGTGTGGATGCTGGGAATCGAACCCAGGTCCTCTGCAAGAGCAGTCAGTGCTCTTAACTGCTGAGCCATCTCTCCAGCCCCATTTAGTTCTCTTAAGTGGTAACTAATATACATGTTTGAAGAGAAACAAATTTCATTTTGGATAAACTATATGGGTTTTCTGAGTTTTGATTTCCCTATTTGTAATGTAACAAAAAAAATGCTTGATATATCTACTTCTCAGGGATGTTGTGAAGATCAGAAACAAATAAAAATGAGAAAGCAAATGTGAAAACACTTTGCAAGCTGAGTGACACTAGGATTGAAAGATAAGGGAAAACACAGAGATTGTAAGTAGAAGAACTCTGTCCTCAAGCCATGGGGATAATGGTATATAGAGATACGGCATGTTTTCCCACCTTCTGACACATGTGACTTCAAAGTCTACTAAATAGGCTTTAATCTGTCAGTGTGTTTTCAGTTCTGCCAAGCTTCTAAATTAATGTCCATCTATGTTGGCAGTTCATCTTTTTCAGGTCTTATCTATGAGGTAACTCAGCATCAAAGTGGGGCAGGTTTGAAAATACACTTTATTTCCAGTGATGGAATCGCAACATTAGCTTTTCTTGGTTAAAGGTATTTGGACAAGAATGTCCCAATTTAAATCATGCATGATGGTACATGCCTGTAATCCCAGCACTCAGAGAGGCAGGAGGAACTGTACAAGTTGAGGCCAGCTTGGTCTATGGGCAACTTTCAGGCCAGCCAGGGATACCTATGAGACCCTGTCTCAAAAAACAAAAAAATAGGGGGCTGGAGAGATGGCTCAGTGGTTAAGAGCACTGGCTGCTCTTGCAGAGGACTACCAGCACCCATATGGCAGCTACGAACCATCCTTAATTCCCGTTCCAGGGGAATTCAATGCCCTCTTCTGATGATCTCCTCAGCATTGCACAACACATGTGCACTCACATACATGCAGGCAAAACACTCCAACACATAAATATTATTATTATTAATATATATATTTTGTCTTTTTTTGAGACAGGGTCTCCTTGTAGCCCCAGCTGTCCTGGAGCTCATTATGTAGACCAGGCTGGCGTCGAACTCACAAAGATCCGGCTGCCTCTGCCTCCCAAGTGCTGGGATTAAAGGCGTGCACTACCACACCCGGCTAAATAAAATATATTTAAACAACAACAAATAGAGGCTGGAGAGATGGCTCAGTGGTTAAGAGCACTGACTGCTCTTGAAAAGGACCCACATGGCAGCTAACAACTGTCTGTAACTCCAGTTCCAGCAGATCTGACGCCTTCTTCTTCTGGCCTCCTTGGGCACTGCACGAGACAGGTGCACTTACATACATGCAGGCAATACACTCATACACATAAAATAAAAATAATAAATATTTAAAACAAAACAAAAAAAACAAAAAAGCCACCAAGAATACCCCAATTTGCTAGGCTTACTGGCTCATGTTTTTTAAAAAATTTATTATTTTTGTTTTATGTGTATAAGTATTATGCCTACATGTAGGTGAGTGCACCCGTGTTGTGCAATGCCCACGGAGGTCACAAGAGACTGACCCCTGGGACTGGAGTTACAGATAGTTGTTAGCTGCCATGTGGGTGCTGGGATCTGAACCCAGGTCTTCTGCAAGAACAACCAGCGTTCTTAACTGCTGAGCCATCTCTCCAGCCCCTGCCTCACATTTTTAATCCCAGCACTGGGGAAGTAGATACAGGAAGAGAAACTGTGAGTACGAGGCCAGTGTGCTCTACCGTAGTAAGTTTGAGGGCAGGTCAGCCAGGGCTGCATAGTGAGACCCCATCAAACAATAACAGCAGCAGCAACATAAAACAAAAACAAAAAACAAAAAATTTAAGGAGATAGGAAAAAAAACACCCAAATTTATGAAATGGATAACTTAAATAATAATTCATAGTCCCAAAACATGCTTTATTTTGCAAAATACTTTCTTTTAATAGGGAACACTAAATACATTATATTTATCCTTTTTCATACAAATTTATTTAATATTACTTTTTGTTTGGTTTGTTTGTTTGATTTTGAGGCAAGGTCTCCCTATAGCCACAGCCAGCTTGGAACTTGCTATAGACCAAGCTGGCCTCAATCTCATAGAGATCCACCTGCCTCTGCTTTCCTGGAACTGGGATTAAAGGCATGTACCACCTTTAGGCAAGGCAGGCTCAGCTTGTTTGGTTGGTTTTTGAGATAAGATTTGGCTATATAGCCTAAGATGGTCTTAAACTTACTATGTATCCTTGCATTTTTGAGACAGTGTTTCAGTTTGTGGCCCAAGCTGGCCTCAAATTTCCTATTCCCCTGCCTCTGCCTCCCAAGTGCTAAAATTGCAGGCATGCAATTTATCCATGCCTGGATAAATACATTACATTTAAATAGAGCTTATTCTGTAATGCACACAGGTTGAAGGGTCATTTGGGAGGCCTTATATATTGCTGTTAGCATGTACTTTAACATCTAACCCTCTTACAGATCTAAAAACTAGACCATCTAGTCAATCTTCCCATTTGAAACTATAGAAATTGAGAACTGAGCAAACAAGCAATTTGTCAAATATGATATCATAATAAATACTAGTTTGATGTTATTATTTATAACTTCTAGAACCCATAGTTGGGGTAACCATAGATCTTAAGAGTCAGTTCATACTAATCAGGTTCTGAACAGCCTAATCCATCTATCAATTGGATTAGACAAAGTTGGGCATGGTAGTGCACATGTGTAATCCCAGCACTCAGGAGGTGGAGATAGGAGACTAGCAGTTCAAGGCCATCCTCAGCTGCATAGTGGTTTTGGGGTTTTGGGGTTGAGACCCAGTCTCAACAAAACAAAACAAAACAGATCAGACAAGGTTTTACTCTTCTTGGTATTCTTTTCAAAACTGATAGGTCCCTATGAAACCTAATGTATCAATAAAAACTTTCTTTTTTTTTTTTTTTTTTTTTTGGTCTTTTTGAGACAAGGTCTCCCTGTAGCCCCAGCTGTCCTGGAACTCACTATGTAGACCAGGCTGGCCTTGAACTCACAGAGATCTGCCTGCCTCTGCCTCCCAAGTGCTAGGATTAAAGGCGTGCACCACCATGCCCAGCAAAACTTTCTTAATTAATATAGAATCTGAGCAATTGGAATGGGAAATTTTGCCGTAGTTTCTTTTCTGTTGCTGTGATAAAACACTCTGAGCAAGAGCAAGTAAGAAAAGGGAAGGGTTGTCAGCTTTTAATCCCAACACTCGGGAGGCAGAGGCAGGTGGATCTCTGTGAGTTCAAAACCAGACTGGTCTACATAGTGAGTTCCAGGCCAGCTGGGGCTGCAGAAAGACCCTGTCTCAAAATCCAAAAAAAGAAAAGGAAAGTGTTAATTTGGTTTGCATTTCTAAATCACAGTCCATTGATAATGGAAGTCAGGGCAGGAACTCAAACAAGAGCTTGAAGCAGAAACCATAGAGGAACACTGCTTGCTTGCTTACTTTCCAGGTTGCTTATGCTTAGCTAGCTTCCTTATACAGCCTAAGACCATCTTGCCTAGGGATGGTGCTACCCACAGTGAGCTGGGCTCTCCTGAATCAAACCCTCCAGACATGCAGACAGGCCAGTCTGAACTAGATGATTTCTCTCAGATGACTCTAGGCTGGGTCAAGTTGACAGTTAAAACTAACTAGGACACTGCTGAAGACCTAATGAGTTATTGTCTTTTATCAAAAGATAATTATAAAATATTTATATCATAGAGCTCTTTCTGTGGGTGGGTGGGGTGGTGGTGGTGGTGGTGGTGTGTGTGTCTGTGTGTAGGCTAGAGGTCATTCTTGGATGTTGTTTTTCAGGAGCCATCTACCTTGATTTTTGAAACAGAGTCTGATTGACTGAGGTCCTACCAAGTTCACTAAGCAAGCCTATCTCTACATCAACATTGGGATTACAAGCATGTACCACCATACCTGGCTTTTTATGTGGGTTCTTGCAGGGTAAGCCAACTGAGCTATTTCCCAGTACTATGGCTAACTTCTTTTTTGCAGTGCCAGGGACTGGCAAGGGTCTCATGTATGCTAGGCAAGCACTGTCCAACTGATATTCCTTGTCCTCATTGGCTACCTTCTCTAAACAATAGCAAGTGGTTTCCATCTTACTTTTTTCTCTGTAGCCAAGGCTAGCTCTGAACTCCTGATCCTTGTGCCTCTACTCCCAAGTGATGAGATTACAGGTATGTGCCACCACACCTGGTTTATGCAGTGCTGGAGATTGAACTCAGGGCCTTGTGCATGCTAGGCAGGCACTCCACCAGCTAAGCTACATCCTTACTCCCTATCTTACCTTTTTCTACATTTCATGTTGGCTCATGGCTTGTGGTGACTATCTGTGTTGTGGAGAATTCTCATCCTTACAGCTGCAAATTCCTATTTAACTCAGGATATTTTCATGGACTGCCATCTGATTGTTTCTCAGACACCCTACTGTGCAGACTGATGTCACCCTGTGTGGTAACTTCAGTGTGTATCTCTTTTGTGATCTTGTAAGTTTACCTACTTTTTATTTCTTACCTATTTGAGATCTATCACATCTTGGTACTCAGTGTGGTTTAAATTCAGAACAGGTAGTAGCTAACTCCCTTTACAAAGGAGTTAGTTTCAAAAGTTCATTCATAAGATGGTTGTCTGGGATTCATCATTGTGGTTTCATAGAAATGTGTGGTGAATGATGATTAGGATCCAAACTAACTTACATACAACATTTGGTCTCTTTATATGACTCACATAATATAGGGTAGGAGCTTAAACTTTGAATCTTGGGCAAGCCTCCCAGGGAGGGAGGAGGAACTTCTTCCTGGAAAGATCTCAATGCCAGGAGGCTAGCCGAAGGCAAATTGTTTAAATGTGTCAGGTTGATCTTTGGCATCTTTCCTCTCCTTAACCTCCCAATTTTCCTTGTTCAGCTGTTCTAACAGCTAATGTCCTGAATTACCCCAAGCCCCACAATGCATAGCACTATATAGTTCTATCCAGAGCCCTGCAGATTGGAAGATGACTGGAGCCCATTATTCACCATCACTTCTGCAGCCAATGCAAACAGCATGCCATGTGGTAAGAGAACAGTACAAAATTTGTTTTATTTTATTTTATATTATTTTATTTTATTTATTTTATTATTTTATTTTATATCTTTTGAAACAGGAGCTCATGCAACTCAGGCTGACCTCAAACTCTACATGTTGCTGTGTAATGGGATTACAAGTGTGCTTCACCATACCTGGCTTTCAGTGGTAGAATTGTTTTTTTTTTCTTTTTGAAACAGGGTCTCCCTGTGTCCCAGTTGTCCTGGAACTGGCTATAGCCTTGAACTCACAGAGATCCACCTGCCTCTGCTTCCTGAGTGTTGGAATTAAAGGCGTGCACCATTATGCCTGGCTCAGTGGTAGAATTTTTAAATGTATAATAAAGTGAAATAGTCTACATATGAGGATATGTAATTTACTGTTCTTAGGCTATATCCTGAGAGTTTGTCCACTTATTTCCCAATCTTTAGTCTAGAGCTTAAAAGTTTATTTCTATATCATTTTGCTTGTGTTTCTTCTATCCCCCACTTTCTCTAAGTATTAAGTATTATTTTTCCAACAGCATAGCAGCAAAGCCTAAATGAATGCCTATTTGCGAAGTAGAACTTCCTATACTGATCTGTTGAAGAGAAACTACTTGACAGAACAGGTAAAAATAGGAAAGATGGGCAGTTGAGATCAAGAACCACTTCTTAGTTGCTGTTGGGGAACAGCATTTTTATGCAGTGTAGACAGGAATGTAAAATGGAGCCACTTATGTGGAGGGTAAGTGAGCAAAATCTATCAAATGTTGATGCAGCAGCTCTGTTTCTTGGAATTTATTTTCTTGATAAAAGCAGATACACAAGAGGAATGTATAAGGCCATTATTGGCACCATTGTTTATATTGGCAAAAGACTATAAATAACCAGAATCCCTATCAACAGAGGACTAGGAAAATAAATTGAAGTATAGTCATACAATAGAATACTGTTAAAAAGAATGAGGCAGGGCTGGAGGTATAATACGTTCAGAAGTAGGACATGTGCTTAGCATGTACAAGGCCTTGGATTCAATATTAAACAACCATATATAAACAAATCTAATTTATGAATATTGACATGGGACAAACCCATGCATATGGAAACAGCAAGAGGCAGAACAATGTGGTATATTACCACTTACACTTTTAATGTATGCACATGAGCTAGGTATGGTGTCACACTCTGGTAATCCCAGCACTTGGTAGGTAGAGCAAGGAGAAGCAGGAATTTAAAGACAGCCTTGACTCTATAGTAAGTTAGAGGTCATTCTGGGCTACATGAGACCCTGTCTCAAAAAAAAAAAAAAAAGATAATGTATGCACATCCATACATGCTGTCTTTGGAAGGAAAGTACTAAGTAACAGTGATTCCTTCTATAGGATTGAGAGACAGGAGTAGGGAGAGACTTCCTTTTTGCTATAAATCTGGGCTGTTTATATAGTTTATTGTGTGCATTAAAAAAATTCACAAAGCAATGTTACAAGAAGACCCATCAGAAGTGAAGATCATATGAATATCATAGGATACTAGGGCTAAAAGGGATCTTAGATATTAGAATCTGGGGCTGGTGAGATGGCTCAGTGGATAAAGGTATTTGCTGCCAAGCCTGAAGACCCGAGTTCAATCCCTGGGACCCACATAATAGAAGGAAAGAACTGATTCCCAAAAGTTATTCTCTGACTTCCACGAGCATGTCCTCCCCACCTGTTGTCACACACACACACACACACACACACACACACACACACACACACGAGCACTCATTAAATAAATACACAAAAATTTTAATAAGAAAACTGATTCTCAGGGCTTGAGAGATGGCTCAACAGTTAAGAACACTGCAGAAGACCTGGGTTCAAATCCCAACACCCACATGGCAGCTAACAACTGTCTGAAACTCCAGTTCCAGTGGATCATATGACCTCTTCTGTCCTCCACAGGCATTGGACGACATGGGTGCACATATATAGATGCAGGCAATATACACATACACATAAAATAAAAATAAATAAAATATTTTTTTAAAAAGTGATTCTCAGAGAAAGGATACCAATTTTCCCAAGGGCAGAATAATACATTTCATTGTGGCTCTAGCTGCTGCTAAACACTAACTGCCATTAATGAAGTCACCTAAAGTTAGTGTATCCCTACTTCTATTTCCTTTTCTGATCTCACTTTACCTCTTAGAAAGGATCCATTCTGAAACGCTGATGTGGGCATTAGGTGACAGCTTGGGGAGGCCGTGCTGTTTGTATGGGGAACAGCAATGATGCTCAGGTTCTTCAGAATATACTTGACCTTTGGCCTTCTCTCTGAATAGACAAGGTGGATCCTCACTTTTCCTCCAGAGTCAAGGCACTGAAGGGTAGCTATAGTCTGATTTTGGATGAAGGTGGGCTCTTCAACATCTGTGCGAGTTCCTGGAGGAAGAACCAGACAGACAAATGAAGCTGTCTTGTAATCTGAACAGTGCCCAGCTAACCAAGTTCCACTCATGACGCATGTTAAACTGCACAGCTGCACTTTGCCCTCTTGGTTCACCTCCTCCTCCATCTGCATTTATGGTACCAACTGCTTTCCAGTGAGCCATGAATCCCATGAAGACGAATGACTACAGTGCCATTTCCTTCTTCCATTAGGCAGTAAGTTAATTCTTAAAAATTAGCTTGCAGAACTCTTCCTGAGAGGATATATATCCTTAAAACAGGATATTTAAAGTCCATACTAAGAAGTAGAGAGATAAGATAACCTTTTAAAGGTAAAAAAAACAGATTCCTGGAATGGCAAAGTGATTTTTCCAGAAAAGGTCCATCCCATACCTCTTATTACCAAATCCCTGTTGCTTCTTACATCCTTTAGGAAGAACTCAGGCAACTGTTCCACTTGGCAGCTGCTGTCTCTGAGGTCTAGGAAAGAAAATGGGTCAGAACATACTGGGTACTCATGCTCTAGAATTTCAGACACAGGAAGAATATACAAAACAATGAAGTTCCTGTTTATAAAACTTAGAACTGGAGAGAGCAAATACCCATAAAAGCCACTAAAACACATGTCCAAATGCATACAAGTAGTCTATTATAAAGAAAACTGAGTACCAATGCATTATTTTTAGGAGAAAAATGAAATAAAGTTACTAAATGAACAAATAAGCAATCCACTCCCTTAAGGATCTTATATTCTATTTATTATTTTTATTTTATGTGTATGAGTATATTGCCTGCATGTATGTAAGTACACCTGTGTTGTGCAGTGCTAGAGTTACAGATGGTTGGTAGCTGCCTTGTGGGTGCTGGGACTTGAACCTGGTCCTCTACAAGAGCAACCAGTGCTCTTAACTGCTGAGCCAGCTCTCCAGCCCTATTTTTTTTTGAGGAAGAGTTTCACTATGTAACCCGGGATGGCCTGGAACTCACAGAGATATGCCTGTCTCTGCATCCTGACACGTGTCATCATACCTATACTCTGTAGTCCTGGATAGTTTTGATTTGATGGTAATCCTCTAGCCTTAGCCTCTCAAGTGCTGGTGTGACTTTTCTTAATTTGCATAAACGTGCTACTGCTGTACCTATTGTGCCTCAACTCCAATTAGTTATTTTTAGAAATGAAATGTTTAGGAAACTCCAAAAAAATCACATTTTGAATAAGCAGTTATCAGGCTGGGGCAGAACTCAGTGGTAGAGCTCTTGCACATCCCCAAGTACTGGCTTTCAAGCCTCAACACAAAACAAAAATCCTCAAGTAAATCCCTAGTTACTGGAGACTAACAAATAGTGCCATTCCATACCCACATCGCCTTTTCCCTCAGTTCTCCCCAATCTCCATCTCCACTGAACTATTTGAATATGCCATCCTAAAAATGAAGGCATCATCTTCTGAGGGGTTATGAATTTGAAGGACTAGGGGAGGATAATAACAAACTGATAATACCCTCTTAAAAAGCAAGCTTTCTAAGCCAGGTGTGGTGGTACATACCTTTAGTCCCAGCACTTGGGAAGCAGAGACAGGTGGGCTCTATGAGACCAGCCTGGTCTATATAGTGAGTTCCAGGCTAGCTGGGGATGTGGGAGACCCTACCTTAAAAAAAAAAGAAAGGAAAGCTCCCTAACCATGATTTTAGTCACATAAGCAAGAAAAAAGATGTCATCACATTCTCTGAAGGCTTCTCATCATGAAACAGGTAGATGTCTCTCTGGGATGAGTGAGCTGCACTCCTGCTTAGAGGCAAGAGGATGCCTTCTTCAAAGTCTAACTTGTTGGGTTCCCTATCTGCTGGAAGAGACCACAAATGCTTTCTAGGTTTCTTTTTGGGCTTTCTAGTGTGTTAGGCTAGACAAGTACTTACCTTTTCTGTTGGAATCATAGGATGCAATGATTAGGCTGAAGACTAAGATGGTCTCCATGTTAATGAGCTCATGAGCTTGAACACTCATCACCTACAGTTCTTGTTAATCTGTCACAGCCTCTTACAGCCTTGTCACTCCTTGCTTTCGCTGCCCTGGAACCAAGTTTCACTCTGACAGTCTGGTTTCACCCTAATTATATTTTGCCTTGTTTTCTGAAGACCCAGGGATACATCTGATTGGAGAAAGAACCAAATCTGCTTATTAATGATTGACTTTGAAGTTCTACCCCCAACTTTACTGCTGATGCCAACACAGAGAACTGTAATTACCTAGGTTTCCCTAACAGAAAAGGCATAAACACTCAGTGATATGCTTTATAGATTCTAGCAGATAGACTGGTACCCTTTCATGGGCATGCTCACTGATGGGGCACATAGTTATATACACCAACATAAAGAGATAAGGAGATTTCTATTAAGAAGTAAAATTTGTAGAATAGAGCAAGAAACTAGGACAGAATGAGTCAGTGACTTACAGTGGAGAGAACATCAGATTAGAAATCAGTTAAGAATTGAGTTCTAGTACAAGCCCTATTATTAACTATGCCGTCTTTGGGAAATTACTTTGAAGTTTTATCTCAGGATCTCAATTTTTCTCTTCCATAATTTGAGAGTCTCTACCAAAAGATTTCTAGAATTCATTTACAGATATAAACATAGTTCATGTGAGCACAGACATACCAGAGTTTTACACATTTTCACACTCATGAATAGTGGAGTGAGTATGGTTAGACAACTTTCTTATGACTAATGAGCCAAGAGGTAGTGAGGAAGAACTACATACAATACATGAGTGATACTGTCTGCAGCTGGGAATAGCTGCTATTGTAGATTTTTCAACATTGTATCTTTTAGAAAAGAGCACATAACTAACGTAATGCTCTAAAACCTTTTTCTCCCCCCCCCTTTTTTTTCTAGAGGGGGCTCTTATCATATAACCTAGGCTTGTTTAGAACTATTTCTGTAGCCCAGGCTGACTTTAAACTCATGATCTTTTTGCCTCTGCCTCCCAGGTATAGATATTACAGGTGTGCAGCACCATGCCTACCTCTAAAAACTGTCTGATGGTATAGCTAGGTGGATCGTGAAGAAGAAAAGATCCACTCAGATGTTTGTCTATACCCAGAGCCTCTGCAGTCTTTAACCAGCTGTGAATACACTTCATTGAAGCCAACAATGGGCTTAGCTATTCATGAGAAGATTTTGGAGGCTGAAACTCTAATTGAAAATTATATTAAGAGCAAGTTCAAAGGACTTAAGGGACTTGGTGAGATTTTCATCAAATCACAGTTTAAATAGCACCCCATTTCCTGACACATCAGTACAGCTTGAAATCTGGCTAAAATAAGCATCAAAGTCTTTATGGGGAACAATTAATGGCAGAGATGTTTCTGAAGGACAACTTGTTGGCTGAAATACGGAACGATGAAAGGACGTGCTGGGCATGCAGCCCAACAGTGGTACTGTTCCTTTTCCTCCACTACAGTCACTTGATTCTCTCAGGGAAGAAGGGCAGAATAAAAGGATCTGTTGCTTCCCTGGGGTTTCATGATTTCTGTTGACTATTCCCTTAACATGATCACTTCTTTTTTTTTCTAGGAGCAATTCTCTACTCCTTTGTGGTGTTGACACATTCCCTGCTGTTTGAAATTTTCTATAGATGCTATATGACAGTGCTGCCACCTTGCAGTAAGAGTAGGAATGGATCTGAGCTCTCCTCATCCTGTGCCATAAGGTGACAGGAAAATTCATTTTTCCCAAAATCAAACTTGTGCATTGTCAAAGCTGAAATTAGAGTTTTCGTTTAAAAGATATTTTTATTTATTT
>NW_008329126.1:1222262-1223395 GCF_000622305.1 Nannospalax galili | reverse complement strand
GTATCTATGTATGTATCTATCTATATTTATCTATCATCTATCTATCTATCTATCTATCTATCTATCTATCTATCTATCTATCATCTATCATCTATCTATTTTGGCTTTATGAGACATGGTCTCCCTGCAGGCTCAGCTGACCTGGAACTCACTATGTAGACCAGGCTGGCCTTGATTTCACAGAGATCCGCTTGCCTCTGCCTCCCAAGTGCTGGGACTACAGGCATGTGCCACCACACCTGGAGACAAAAATATTTATTTTTATTTTATGTGTATGAGTGGGGATTTTTGTTTGGTTTTGGACACAGGGTCTCACTATGTAGCCCTGGTCTGGAACATAGCTGGCCTAGAACTTGTTATGTCGATCAGGCTGGCCTGGAAGTCATATTCACCTGCCTCTGTTTCCCAAGTGCTAGGAATTAAAAGTGTGTGCCACCATGCCCAGTGTGTATGTTTTTGCCTGTATTATATAAGTACACCACATGCATTCCTGGTGCCTGTGAAGGCCAGAAGAGGACATTGAATTCCCTGGAACTTGAGTTATAGGTGGTGGTAAGCCACCATGTAAGTGCTGGGAACTGAACTGGAGTCCTCTGCAAGAGCAGCAAGTGCTCTTAACTACTGAGCCAGGAACTCTTAGACCTTTTTGGTTCCCCTCCTCCTTCTCTTCCTCCTTTTCCTCCCCCTCTTCATCCTCTTCCTCCTCCTTTTAAAAATTCATTTCTCTCTCTCCCTCTCCCCCCCCTCTGTTATTGCAGACTGAACCTAGGACCTCAAACCTAGGTCTCTAAAATCAAATTGAATGTTGGCGTACAGAGAAACAGAACGAAAATTAAGTTAAAATATCTAGTGATAGAGAAGAGAAATAAAACAAATTCTATGATGCATCCAGTTTACATATGTGAGCTCTGGAAGAGACTAGGAAACCAAGCCTGAAGAGATGTATCAGGGTGGGTCTGGAGGCCTTGTAAGATTCTAATTAAGGCTCTGGAAAAGATGTTTTGCAAAGCTTTTTTTATCTCTAAGGTTATCTTTTTTTTTTTTTTTTTTTTTTTTTTTTTTTTTTAAAAAAAAAAAAAAAAAAAAAAAAAAAAAGAGGACGATAAATCTTTCACTGTGATATATCAAAATAA
>NW_008329126.1:1206015-1222240 GCF_000622305.1 Nannospalax galili | reverse complement strand
CTGCCTCCCAAGTGCTGGGATTAAAGGCATGCGCCACCACGCCCAGCTTCTAAAGTTATTTTTAGTTCCATACCATGCTACTTTTTTTTGTAGGGGTTTATAATTTTATGTATTTATTTGGGGGGAGGAGAAAGGGTCTCCCTGTAGCCCCAGCTGGCCTGGAACTCACTATGTAGACCAGGCTGGCCTTGAACTCACAGAGATCTGCCTGCCTCTGCCTCCTGAGTCCTGAGATTAAAGGCATGTGCCACCATGCCCGGCTAAGAGGGTTTATACTTTTTGTGCATTTTTTGCTGTGTATGAATGTTCTGCCTGTATGTATGTCATGCAATGCCCACAAAGGCCAGAAGAGGATGTTGGATCACCGAAACGAGTTACAGATGGCTGTGATCCACCATGTGGGTGCTGAGAACCAAACCCGGGTCCTCTGTAAGAGCAACCAGTGCTCTTAACTGCTGAGCCATCTCTCCAGTCCCCCTCCTTTCTTTTTTTTTTTTTTTAAACTTTTTGTTCAATTCATTTACTTTTAAATACTTCTGATAAGGTAGCCATGTAACCATCATCCAAAATGAAGAAACTGACCATTGCCAATGTCTTAGAAACTCTTTGAGTCTTGCTTTCTGATCACACAGCTCACTCCTCTCAATCATGACTTTTCTGTGCATTGTAAAAATGGTGACCTATATATTAATAAAAATATTTTGCTAAATTTCACCTGCTTTTGAACAATGTATAAGTGGAATCATAATGTATGCATTTTATTTCTCTCTCTCTCTATATATATATTTGTGTGTGTGTGTGTGTGTGTGTGTGTGTGTGTGTGTGTGTGTTTTCTCCCTGTAGCCCCAGCTGTCCTGGAACTCACTTTGCAGACCAGGCTGGCCTTGAACTCACAAAGATCCACCTGCCTCTGCCTCCCAAGTGCTGGGATTAAAGGCATGTGCCACCACACCCAGCTTTCTTAATATATTTTTAATGTACATTAATACATTATCTCTGGGGGACCATATAATGGGCTACTTTCAGGAATTGGTTCTCTCCTACCATGTGGATCCCAGGAATTAAACTGAGTTCATCCACTGAGGTTGGCAGCAAGGCCGTAACTTGCTGAGCTATCTCACTGGCCCTTTTGGTCATTGTTTTGAGATAGGGTCTCACTGTGAGGCCTCTAATACACGACAGTGTTGCCTGCTTCCCCAGCACTGGGATTACAGATGTGAGTCACCATGCACAAATTAGGAGTAACCAGGGAGACCTGGAACTTGCTGGTCTGGAACTTGCTATGTAGACCAAATTGGCCTAGATCTCAGAGATCCACCTGCTTCTGCCTCCTGAGTACTGAGATTAAAGATGTGCACCACTATACCCGTCCTTTTGTGTGTGATATATGTGTGTGTGTGTCTTTTTGAGACAGAGTCTCCCTGTAGCCTCAGCTGGCCTGGAACTCAGTATGTAGACCAGGCTGGCCTTGAACTCACAGAGACCTGGCTGCCTCTGCCTCCCAAGTGCTGGGACTAAAGGCGTGTGCCACCAACCTGGCTTATCTATATTCTTTTTGTTTGTTTGAAGATTTATGTGTATGAGTGTTTTGCTTGCATGCATATAAGTACAACATATGTATGTCTGGTGCCTGCGGAGGCCAGCAAAGGGCATCAGATATCTTGAAACTGAAATTATAGATGTTGTGAGCTACCGTGTGGGAGTTGGACCTGAGCCCGTGTCCTCTACAAGAGTAGCCACTGCTATTAACTGCTGAGCTATCTCTCCAGCCCCTATTATCGATATTCTTCTCACCACAAATGAGTTTTGCTTATTTTTTAAAAAATTACTTTTACTAAATTAAAAAATATTTAAAATTTTATATGTACGCATGTGTTGCCTGCATGTATGTAAATGCATCATGTGTACGCAATGCCCGCAGAGGCCAGAAGAGGGTGGAACTGGAGTTCTGGATAGTTGTTAGCCACCATGTGGGTGCTGGGAATCAAACCCAGGTCCTTGGGAAGTGTTCTCGACCACTGAGCCATCGCTCAAGCCCCTTTACTAAATTTTTTAGGTTAGAATAAAGTAACAGGTTTCATCATGATACTTTCATACATGTGTCATTATATGTTGTTCTCATTCATTCAAGCTTTGTCAATCTCTTTTTTAAAAAAATTATTTTGGGGGCTGGAGAGATTGCTCAGCGGTTAAGAACACTGATTGTTCTTGCAGAAGACCTGGGTTCAAATCCCAGCACCCACATGGCAGCTAACAACTGTCTGTAACTCCAGTCCCAGGGGATCCGACAGCCTCCTCTGACCTCTGTGGGCACTGCACAACACAGGTGCATTTACCTACATGCAGGCAATGCATGCATACACATAAAATAAAAATAAAATTTTAAAAATTACTTTGATTGATTTATTTTTTGTGTTTGAGGGTTATGCCTGCGTTTTCATAAGTGCACCCATGCCATGCAGTGCCCATGGAGGCCAGAAGAGGGCATCACATCCCCTAGAACTGGAGTTATGGATGGTTGTTAGCTGCCATGTGGGTTCTGGGATTTGAATCTGGGTCCTCTGCAAGAGCAGTCAGTGCTATTAATCACTGAGCCATCTCTCCAGCCCCCTAAATTTTGTCTATTATTTATCATTTAATTTTACTTTTGGGGGGGATGGGGTCTGTGTAACAGCTCTGCCTGGCCTAGCACTTGCTGTACAGATGAGGCTAGTCTCAAACTCAGAGTGATCCACCTGCCTTTGCCTCCCAGGTGCTGAGATTAAAGGCATGCACCACAATGCTTGGCCTTACCTATCTTTTAAATAGAAAATTTTTTTCCTGTCTTTTTTTCCTTATTTTTTATTATTATTATTATTATTATTATTATTATTATTTGGTCTTTTTTGAGACACATCTTCCTGTAGCCCCAGCTGGCCTGAAGCTCACTATATAGACCAGGCTGGCCTTGAACTCACAGAGATCCACCTGCCTCTGCCAAGTGCTAGGATTAAAGGCGTGCACCACCATGCCTGGCCTTCTTAATATTTGAAAAATTGATTCATATATTGCTTCATGTAGCAACTATTTTTCATTATCACTGCTTTATAATATTTCACATATGTGATCCATAAATGTACCACAATTTATTTATATATTCCACTGTTGTAATATTCCTGCAGCATGTTTGAAAGTTTCACAGGGTATAAATACAAGAAGTTGAAGCTGGGTTATAGGGATATATTCAGTATGGCTAATAAAGCAAACTATTTTTTTCTTTCCTATTCTTTCTTTCCTCCTTTTCCTCCTGCTCTTTCTCCTTCTCTTTCTCTTCCTCCTCCCCCTCCTCCTCTTCTTCCTCCTCCTCTTCTTTGACAGGGTCTCCCTATAGCCCCAGCTGGCCTGGATGGAACTCACTATGTAGACCAGGCTGCCCTCAAACCACAGAAACCCACCTGCCTCTGCCTCTGCCCCCCACCAAGTGCTGGGATTAAAGGTGTGCTTCACCACGCTCAGCCCCAAAATATTTTCTAACAAGTTGTTCCCAATAGTAGTTCCACTTGTAGAATATACCTGCTCCATGTTCTTGACAGAAAAGCCAAAGGTCCTCTCCAGTATGGCATGGCAATGAGCCTGAGCAGACCCAGGCTAATCCTTTTGTTGTTCTCAAAAACTTGGGCCATGGACATTTGCTCCCTCCAAGTAAGGGTAAAGGATTCATAATGTTGCTAGGTCTCTGTGCATGCTTTGCTGTCCTGGTCATATTAGTGTGTGTGTGGTGGGGGTGAATTTAATACCATAAAATTCTGGAGTCAAGTGGGCACCCACCCATAGGGCAACTTGTTCCTATACTAGTACTAGTAGGAAATGGGTGTAGGGGGACATGGAGAGAAAAGTGCAAGTACTATTTTCTGTGTGTCTCCTATGTTTCAAGTTCTGCATTAGAAGCTTTACATTTTGATCATATCATTTAATTCAAAATATCACCCTATAGGGTAGAGTTTATATCTCAGTTTTATAGAAAAGGAAACTGAGATTCAGAATAGGGATCACTTGTTCAAAGTCACAGAGATAGTGACAGAGTCAAGATTTCAAACCAGACTTATCTGATTAAAGAGCTCAAGTTTTTTACAATCCAAAGGACAGAGAAGGCTGCTCTTATCTTTGGCTTAGAATGCCATGACCATATGCTATTTAAATGATTATATATATCTCATTCATTGATTTAAGCTACATTTTCCTTTTACTGACTTTAGAGTCACTACAGAGTAAGTTCTTTTATCCTTTCTTTCTTTTTTTTTCTTTGGTCTTTTTGAGACAGGGTCTCTTTATAGCCCCAGCTGGCCTGGAACTTACTACATAGACTAGGCTGGCCTTGAACTCACAGAGATCTGCCTGCCTCTGACTCTGGAGTCCTGAGATTAAAGTTGTGTGCCATCACTAACCTTTAAGATTGTCTTCATCCTTTCTTTTTGTTTTCATTAAGAAAATTGGGTACATCAGCAGAACAGGTCCACTAGTAAACAAGATTTTTGTGATAGCTTTCTATCCATATGTCTAGGCCATTTATCAGAGGTGATTTTCTTTTTAAAGACAGGAACATGTCTTTAATCCTAGCACTTGGTAGGCAGAGGCAGGTGGATCTCTGTGAGTTTGAGGCCAGCCTGGTCTACACAGTGAGCTCCAGGGTAGTCAGGGCTTATAGTGAGACAAACAACAAGAACAAAAACCCTTATATATAGGAACACAGTAAAATTTGGCTTAAGATGCGATATTGGAAGACAGGTATGGTGGCACATGCCTATAACCCTAGCACTCTGGAAGTGGAAGCAGGAGGATCAAGAATTCAGGCTATCCTGGACTGAAAGTCTCAAAAAAAAGGAGTTAAGACTGAAGGAATGAAAAGGCTAAAAAGCTGAGTGAGGCATCAGTATTCCTTGATGGTAAAGACTCTGCAAATATTATATCTTATTACTTACTGTATTTAATATAGTACAGTGGGGGAGTTGAGGGTGTTTGAGAAAGACAAGTGGAACCTAAACATGCAGCAGGAAAATCCCAAGTCTGATACAGGAGTCATTAATGAAGAACCTAAAGAAACTTAAAAAGAAGGTGATGACAGGGAAAGGAAATAACTATCCAGGAAGGCTTTAATTGGTGTAGGAGAGTCTGGTCAGAGATGTGTAGGTTGTAAAACTGAAATGCCATGTGAAAACTCTAGTGCCCTGTGAAAACCCTGTTGTCCATGTGAACATATCGTGGGCAGTCTCCAGTTTAAACAGCCTTCATTATGCAATGCAATCCTGCCTTTTGACACCAAAGGCCAGTCTTATAAAGTGTCCTCCCTGAGGAGATGTTCTGACCTTATGGTGTGAGGTTCCCTAAGGCTCTTAACTCCAGACAAACCTGAATGGTTAACCAGAGCAAAGAGACTGGTGTTCCGATAAGGCCTTTGTGTCTTTTATCTTACAACTGGAGCCACAGTTCTTGGCAAGGGGCTGACTTTCTTGCTGAATTCTGATCACCTGTAGAAAGGCTTAAGAAACCTACTGGAGGCTTTGCGTCCTGAAGGCAAGGTGAAAACTGATAAGCAGACATCCAGCACAGTGGCCTCTCAGGTAAAATGCTAATCTTTATTTCAATCAGTGAAGCACTTAGTAACATCTATATCTTGCCTTACTCTAAGAACTATAAAGACAGGTGCTGGGGCTGGAGAGATGCTCAGTGGTTAAGAACAGTGGCTGTGACTGCAGAGGACCTGGGTTCAGGTCCCAGTGGCTAACAACTATCTGTCCATGACTGAAGTTCCAAGGAATCTGAGACCCATTTCTGGCCTCCTCAGGCATTGCATGCACAAGGGACACTTACAAACATGCAGGCAAAACACTCATGCACATAAAAATTTAAAAGACATGTATGTACTAAACCATAAGAAATGTCTTCAACGTGCACACAAAATCACTGCCAAATTAAAATGCTGAACTGTGTGCTAGTAACCATACTGCTGCTAGAATGCAGAGGAAAGAGACCAGTGGAAGCTGAAGAGATAACCCACTTAAAGAAAATGGGACTTCCAAGGACTAGAAAGATTCAGGAAAACAGGAGGAAGGATAAATTGGCCAGGATGAGGAGAGGTATAATGGCAATCCTGACAAATTCTAGAAGTTACATTAAAGGATGGATATTGGGGCTCATTGGAAAATAACATCTCAATTTTTATTTTATTTTATTTATTTATTTTACTTTATTATTTTATTTAGGGTCTCACCATGTAGCCCTGACTGGCCTGGAACTCACTGTGTAGACTAAGTGGCCTTGAACTCACAGATAGCCTACTGCTTCTGCCTCCTAAGTGTTGGGATTATAAGGTGTATGCCACCATACCCAGCTAGCATTGATTACCTATCCAGCTCCATTTCCTATTAAGGCACCTTTTCTCTTTCCTGTCTTTCCTTTTTGTGGTGCTAGGGAGTGAACCAAGGGCATCATGCATGCCAGGCAAGCACACTACACGGAGCTAGAGCTCCAGCCCTATCAAACTATTTTCTTTCCTTTCTTGATCTTACTCAAGCATGATCTGAAGATTCCTGTCTTAGAAATACAGGTGTTAGACTGTTGTTTAATAGAACACTGATAGCAAACAAGGTACCCTAGTTTGTTTCTTCATTGCTGTGACAAAACACTTTGACCACTACCAACTTGGGGAGGAAAGGGTTTATCTTACATCTTCCGGGTCACAGGTCATCAGGGAACGCAAAGTAGGAACTCAGGGCAGGAACCTGGAGGCAGGAGCTGGAGCACAGGCCATGGAGGAACACTGCTTACTGGCTTGCTCCCCTGGCCCCTGCTCAGCCTGTTTTCTTATGCAACTCAGGCCCACCTGCCCAGGGGTGGCACCAGCCACAGTGGGCTGGGCCCTCCCACATCACTCAGCAGTCAAGAAGGTGCCCCATGGACATGGCCACAGGCTAGTCCAATGAAGGCAATTCCCCACTTGGGGCTCCCCCAACCCAGGTATGTCAAGTTGACACTAAACCGATCCAGCACACAAGAGGAACAATAATGCTAAATCTTAAACTTGGATTGTCAAACTTCAGAATGAACAGTCACCAGGTTTGCTTTTTAAAATTCCGTAACAAGACTGAGGATATGCATTAAAAAATATTTATTATTATTATTATTATTATTATTTGCTTTACTTAGTTGGTGGGCAGAATGTGGTCCTTAATAAAGTTGACAACTTTACTCAGAAGTTTTCATACACATATTTTCAAAAATCCTCCTCTTGGGCTGAGAATATAACTCAGTGGAGGAGTACTTGTCTGGTAATTGGCCTTGATTCTGATCTCCACAAAACAAAGGAAAAACTTATTTATCTTATAAACTATTCTACAACACCACTGTACAATAGAAACCAAATGCAGTAATAAAAGCAAGACTAGAACAACTAAAATAGTGCAGATATTTATTTATTTATTTATTTTAGTGTGAATGTGGTTCTCAGGGATTGAATGCAGGTCATCAGGCTTGGTGGCAAGTGTTTTTACTCTCTGAGCCATCTCAACAGTCCCTTTTCTTCTTTTCTTTAAAAAAATTCTCTGTATGTATGAATTGTACATGGTACTGTATTACATAAGGACATTTTCATACAAGTATATGTTATATGAAAGTGTTAAGGTTCAGATAGCCCTGCCCCCTCACCAACAGGATCCCAAGGACTTCTCTTGCTCCTGAGAAAAGGGAACCTAGCTGATAAGCACCTTGGTCTTTGAAGTCAAGAGAAGCAGACTTTTCTCCACTGTTTGGTCAACACTCCAGGCTTCCCCTTTGATCTCCAAAGAGGACAGGTTTTAAGAGTCCTGCTCTCCCACTCCCCCCTAACTTAAAAAAAAATACATCTTCCCACCTTCTGCAGGAAGCAGAAGCCTCCCCTTTAAAAAGACCCCAGCTCAAGACCTGGGCAGACATTTTCCCTGCCCAGAAGGGAATCTGCCCCATGTGTTCCTTTGCTAATAAACCCTATTTTGATGGAGTTTTAGCTGTGCCTCAGTGCCTCATCATCCATTCGCTCGTTCTCCACCAACTTTTTACCTATCAGAAAGAATCTGCAATTTTGTATGTGTGCGTATGCCATGGTACATGCATGGAAGTGAGAGGAAAACTTTCCAAGAGTTGGTTCTCTCCTCCCACCATGTGGAGCCCAGGGATCAAACTCAGCTCATCAGGCTCAGTGGCAAGTGCCTTTACCCACTGAGCCACCTTGCTGAAGCTCCTTTCTAAACATTTTAAAAATATTTATTATTTTTATTTTATGTGTATGTGTGTATTGCCTGCATGTAGGTAAGTGCATCTGTGTCGTGCAATGCCCATGGTTGGATCCCCTAGAACTGGAGTTATGGACAATTGTTAGTTGCCATGTGGGTGCTGGGATTTGAACCTGGGTCTTCTGCAAGAACAACTAGTATTCTTAAATGCTGAGCCATCTCTCCAGCCCCTGAAGCTGCTTTTAAAACAAGCACCCTAGTGTTCCTGTTTTAGGTGGCCAGTGGAACATATCTTAAGAAATACTGCCCTAATCTTAAGTAGAACTGACTGTCAAATGCAGCTGCATAGACAGTGATATATACTGTACTTAGGTATACATGGGTTTATCTACTTTTGGGGGGAATTTATTGTCTCTCACTTACACTCTTTACAAATTCACATGGTTATCATGTAAGGACTGAGATGTAGACACCGCTTAAGTATGATTTCTGTTTTCCCAAATAGATTGTAATCATGGTAAAGACAAGGATCTCTTAGAGTTTTCTGACTTTACCCATGGCAGAAAGAGAGATCAATTTAAGGTATGAAGGTAGCTTGCATGCTTAGGATAAATCCTGGTAATCTTTACACAAGATTATTATTTTGAGACAGGATCTTACTATGTAGTCCTGGCTGGCCTCAAAGTTGTTATGTAGATCAGGCTGGCCTCCAACTCAGAGATCCATCTGCCTCTGCCTCCCAAGTGCTGTGATTAAAGGTGTGCTCCACCATCCCCGGCTTTACTTTTTTAAAAGATTCTTTTGTTTTTTAAGATTCATGTGTACATGTGTTTATGTGTGGATATGTACACTGTGTGCTTGAGGAGGCCAGAGAGGGCAGCAGATCCCATGCAGTTGGAGTTACAAGTAGTTGTGAGTCTTCTGAATGGGTGCTGGGAACTGAACTCAGGTCTTCTGCAAAAATAGCAAGTACTCTTAACCACTGAGCCATTTTTCCAGTCCCTTCTTGTTATTGTTGTTTAAAAAACATTTTAATGTATTTTTATTTTACATGTATGAATGTTTTTTGCCTGCACAATGTATGTAATGTATGTAAGTGTACCCATGTCATGTAATACCCCTAGAGACCAGAAGAGGTCATCAGATCCCCTGGAACTGAAATTAGGGATGGTTGTTAGTGCCCATGTAGGTGCTGGGAACTAAACCTGGGTCCTCTGCAAGAACAGCCACTGCTCTTAAACCACTGAGCCATCTCTACAGCACCCCTTTTGTTTGATTTCTTTTTTTTTTTTTTTTGAGACAGGGTTTCATGTAGCCTAGCTAATGTCAAAGTTGCTATATAGACAAGAATTTCCTTGTATAGCTGAGCCTTCTGCCTCAGCCTCCAGAATTCTGAGATTACAGACATGTGCCACCACGTCTGACTACCCCTTTACAAAACCACCTTGAAAAATATGGAAGCCATTTGATAAACTAGTATTACTAGTTTATTATTAAAAACTACTATTACTAGTATTTTTAGGGCTGCTATGACAGAATACCACATCACAGAAATGTCAGAAGTAGGTTTCTTCACATTTTTGGAGGCTAGAAGTCAAGATCAAGATGTTGGCAGAGTTAAATTTCTTTTGAAACTTTTCTCCTGTGTTTGCTGATCACTGTCTTCTTTCTGTGGCTTCAAAGGATCTTTTTTCTCTGTGTATATCTTAATCTCTTGTTATAAGGGCACCAGCCATATTTTATTAGGATCTACCCTAATGACCTTGTTTTAATTATATCCTTAAAGATCCTAACCCTAAATAAAAACCTCTCACATTTTAAAGTACTGCAGATTAAGACTTCACCATAGGAATTTGGGGATATACTTTAGTCTATAAAAGACCTCCAATTTCAGCTTCTAGAATGGATACTCATCCCCTTCTCCTCTCCCTGTTAGTCTTGTATAGTAAGTTTTCTCCACCCTTTGGCTCTTTCCCTTCAACTCTTACAGACATGGCTTGTGTGGCAAGAACTCATGGAGAGGAAGTCTAAAGAACCTACAGTAGGGATGGGCAAGTTTTGGCTTGTATCAAACAACACAACACAGGAGTGGTTTAAATTACAGGAGTACTGTCTTAAAGACACAGCCTGTTCTCTGCTCAGGTGTGTTAACATTTGGTGGTAAGACGATTCTTTGAAAGTGGTCTTGGGCTATCCTAACGAATCCTTAGTTTTCTTGCCTGTAGCTTTTTGTTTTGTGTCTTTCTTGAGACAGTCTGAGGAGGCCCAGGTTTGTCTCAAACCTGAAGGCTTGATTCTTCTGCTTTTGCCTCTTAAGTGCCAGAACCATAGGTATGCACTCTTTTTATAGTTCTTTTATTAGGACTTTGAGTACTTTTAAATTTTTATAAAATTGTGTGTGTGTGTGTGTGTGTGTGTGTGTGTGTACATGAGTACAGGTACTCTGGGAGTTACAGGCAGCGGGCCACCTGATGTGGGTGCTGAGAACAGAACTCAGGTCTTCTGCAAGACAGTACCTGTTCTTAACAGTTGAGCTATGTCTTCAGGACCCAATTTTTAAAAACATTTCATGTGTGTGTGTGTGTGTGTGTGTGTGTGTGTGTCTATGTCTGTGTGTGTCTGTGTGTGTATGCAACAGTGCATGTGTGGACTTTGTTGGTTCTCTCCTTCCACCATGTAGGTCCTAGGTATTGAACTCAGGTCATCAGGCTTGTCAGTAAGCACCTTTACCTGATGAGTCATCTTCCTTGAGAACTCAACAACTTAAAACCTGACCTGCGGATAGAACCCCAGGACCTTGTGAGGCAAGTGCCACTGAGCTACACCCCCAGGTCCTGAAAATTTTGAGGGCAAATCTGATTTTATGGAATTCCTAAAGCTAACAACAGCAAGATCCTGGGGACAAGAGATTGCATTCTTTTAAAAAAGAAGTAACCTCAAGGTGTTTAGTTTTTTCCTAAGTCACTTCATGCTGGCTTCATAGAGCACTACTATGGAGAGACAAAGCTTTCCAGGCCATTTTTAGTCAGCTAAGTGAAATATCTTGTTAAACCAGAAAGTCTTGCTCAATTATCTTTATCTTTTTTTTGTAAGCTCTTAGTTTCCTACCTTTGTTCAGTTGACATTTATCCCAATGACACAGTTACTGTAATATATGGGTCACTTTTGTAAGACTGACATTTTCTAATTTGTTTCCATTCTCTATTACTTTAAAAATGAGTGAGTAAATTATTAGAGATGTCACCACTTAATGGTAGTATGAGGGATCCCATTGTTCCTGTTGACCAATCTTAATATCTTCCTACCTCAGCTTCCATCTAAGAATTTGTTTCCTGGGGTGTGTCTTCCTTCCCTTTTCACTTTTCCCCCTCTGGCATTGAACTAGTTCTGGCCTATGGAGTGCTGTCTTCTGCACCTTTCCTTGCCTTCATTAATAGTTTATGTAAGGACTGTGAAAAATACTCTGGGTGCTCCATTAAATTCTAGCAATAGGTTAGAATTCACCCTATTTTTGTCAAATGGCTCTCATTGTACCCATGCCCAATGGCTGGATTGCCTTGGAACTTCTTCCAGTTGTCACTTTCAATGCACACCTGCCATGAAAGTCTTGCTGTGAAGTGATAAAACTAGAGCAATTGGTTGGCTTCACCTCAAAAGGTCTGGCACAACCCCACTGAAGGATGGAAGGCAATCTAAGAAGTCAAGACTCCTTGGCACCTACTCTCCCTGTTTAGTGCGGGCGTGAGGCTGCTGTCCTTTGTACCCCTGCCTTTTGAGTTTTCTTTACTCACACTTCGCAAGGCTCTGGAATCTTTCGGGTGGGTTGCTTTAGGCTGGGAGCAAAGCAAAGGGGCTGGCTGGAGTTCCAGTTTAAAGATTAGTTAGCCAGCACTGACTTGAGGGCTGTGGACGGGGACGATTCCCACTACATCAGAATGAGCAAGGCTGCGGTCCACCCTGAGCCGTGCATCGCCGCCTCGCCACGGTTCTGGGTTCCCTTCCCGCGCTACACGCCGGAAGGTCCCGGGCGTCTGCATCCCCGAGGGGAGGTCCAAGTGGGACCATTTCCTCCACTCCGCTCTCGACCGGGAGGAGGAGCCGGCAGCTGGCTGCACACCCGCCCCGGCAAAAGGGGCACCACCAGCAGCACGGATCCGCCCGCCCTCACACCGCTCGGCCCGGAATGGCAGAGCGGCGCTCGGACCATCGGCATCGCCTCACGTGGCCCCGCCCCGCGCCGCGCACCCATTGGCTGACGCGAGCCCGGCGCCAGCGCCTCGCCCCCTCCTGCAGGCGCTCTGACCGCGCGGCAGCGGGGAGCGGGGTCGGAGGTGAACGGCCCGGAGTAACCCCGGACGCTCGCGTAGCTCCCTGGGCCCGGCGGCTGAAGGGGCGGCTGGGCTGGGGGCGGGCCAGGGGCGGGGCAGGCCGGCCGAGAAGCCCCGCCCTCCTCATGCCGAGTGCCGGGCCGGCCTGGTGAGCGCCTGTCAGCCATCGCCGGGGCCGCGGGCATCGCCTCCTGCCAGCACGCTCGACGCAGGGGCTCCGCGACCACCGGCCCTCGTGAGCCGCCAGCCTGAGGTGAGCTGAGGTGAGGGCCGCCGTGAGGGTCCGACCCTGGAGGAGCTCAGGCCGGGGAGTTGCGGCAGCCGGCAGGGGGCCGCCTCCAGCGTCCGCCTGCACGCGGCCAGGGCTCAATCCTGTGCAACCCGGGCTGGCAGCCGGCTCCGCTCTCCTCTGCTCTGCGGCCTTCGGGTGGAGTCTGAGGTGGCGGGTCGAGACCCCGGAATCTGTGAGAAGGACGGCCCGGGGCCCTTAGGGAGGGACCGCGGTGCCTACCCGGTGGTCGCTGCCGACTTGGGAGTCCGATTCTCTCCTCGCCGCCTCGGCTCCGACCCTGGGCTCCAGGAGTGAGAAGACCACGTGGGAGGTGGGTGTCGAGGATTGGGTCTGGTTGCACGAAAAGTCTCCTTCCTCTTGCGGAGGAAGGCTTGCGGCTGCTGTGGCCCTCACTGTGCCTTTGTATCGCGGGGAGCGCCTGGCCGGGCGGGCTGTGCGGTTGCCAGTTCCTGCTCGCAGGATTTGAGGGTGTCCAGGGGGGACCGTAGTAAAGCGTGCTTGCCTGCCAGCTCCTCTTGCGGATTAAAAGCGCTGTGGGAGAGAAGATAGGACGTAGGGAGGCGTTAAAAGGCTAAAGATTTCATACGAAAATGTGCCTGAAGGTTTGCCCAAGTCAGGGTCGTATTAATTTTGGATTTCGGTACCCGGCAAGTGGACACTAGTGAACACTTGAAATCGGCTTTAAAAATCGGGAGTTTTATAGGCCTTGTGGGTTTTATAGAAGCATACAAAAGTATGCATACAAAAAGGCATACAAAAGCTCAGGGAAAATCATTTCAGTGTTTTTGTTTTGAGATTTTTAGAATAAATCAAAAGGTTTCTAGGATTTCCTGATTTTGTTTCTACATAAGCAGTTTCAGAAATTTCTCAAATGTGCAGAATAAATCTGATAACTTAGCTTTCCCTCTTAGAAGTTGGTCTCGATTTTGTTTCATTTTCCCCTCTGATCCCAGAGTTTGGGTTGGGAAGTGAGCTTTCTTTGGTTACATAGTTTCCTCTCTCTTAGGGGATAGAAATACCCTAATTTGTCTCTTGCTTCGTGAATGGTGATGCCCTTGTCTTCTGTCTTGAAGATTTCTGTGTTTATTTGGAAAAACATCATTTAACAGAGCAGGACCACTTTTGGCAAAAAGTTTAACAGGTGCCCGCTTGCTGCAAAGTAGCAAGTCTCTTCCCAAACTTCTTTTGCCTCTGTTTCTTTTTTTCTAAATACTACTTAATGCATAACAGGAGGAGTGATACGAACCCAAGAATAATTAAAATCTTGTAACCTGCATATATAAAAGATGTCCACAGTAGGGAAGCAGCCCGGAGGCAGAGGCAGGTAGATCTCTGTTAGTTCAAGTTCCATGCCTGCCAGGTCTCCAAAGCCACATCCAGGTCAGCCAGGGCTACCTAGTGAGACCTTGTCGAAAACAAACCATGTAAAATACTAATTTCTGAAGCTGCCTATGTTTACTAGAGTAGAAGTTTTGCTTATTTTGTTTTCCTAGTGCAAATGTAAGATTGTTTTTAAAATGGAAAGACAAGTTGGAAAGTGGTGGCCTTTCACTTAATTTATATTATCGGACAGTGATTAGGTAGTATCACGGAAATGTCATTGTGAAAGCTAGCCTTAGAGAACATTCATTTGATATTGACTTCTCTAAAGTGCTGTGAACAGGTTCAGGTGTAGAGCACTTTTTAGCTAATGAGTAGGAAATTTTTGCCTGTCACACAGACTGGTTTAACAGGTCCGAAGCAAGTGTTTTTCCTTCTTTATTTTCTTTTTATTTGGAGACAGGGTCGAAGACTCATGTGTGACTTTGAACTTGGAATCTTCCTGCCTCAGCCTCTTGAGTGCTAGGATTATAGGCATGTTCCACCATGCCTCGCTCTGTGTTTTTCTTTACTTGTTCTTTTTATTGTTGGTTTTATTTATTTATTTTATATTCATGTGTGTATGTGTGTGGCCATGCAGGTACTATGGCACATGTGTGGAGGTCAGAGGACTATCTTTAGGAGTTGGTTCTCTCCCTCCACCATGTGGGTCTTGGGGTTTGAACTTTGGGTCATCAGACTCAGTAAGTGTCTTTACCCACTGAGCCGTTTACCTTATCTCCCCCACCTTTTTTTTTTGAGACAGTGACTTGTTATGTTTTTTTTGAGACAGTGACTTGTTATGTAGCCCCCGTGGGCTTAGAACACCCTATGTAGATCATTCTAGGCTGGCCTCAACTCTCACAGCAGTCCACCTGTCTCAATCTCCTGAGTGCTGGGAATAAAGGCATGTGCTACCATTCCTGGCAGTCACCTACCCTTTAAAAAAAGTGGGCATCCCAGGATATTGATGAATGTGATTCAGCATGCAATATCATGTTGAAATGTCAGAAAGGTAGACTCTCCTTTTTTTCTTTTTTTTTCTTTTTTTTCAAATTTTGAGTGGCCAATACCTTAAATCTTGGATAAGGAAACAACTAAGAATAAAAATTGTATAATAATACATTGAAATTTAATGTTTCTAATTGGAGAGGAGAGGTGACTTTTGCAATTCAGAAAAAAAGCTGTCTTATTATCTAACTTGCTCTTTTAACTATTTTATTTATTTTTATTTTATGTGTATGAGTATATTGCTTGCATGTGTGTAAGTGCACCCATGTCCTGCAGTGCCCTCGGAGGACAGAAGAGGGCATTGGATCCCCTGGAACTGGAGTTATGGACAATCATTAGCCACCATGTAGGTACTGGGAATTGAGCCCAGGCCCTTTGCTGAGCCATTTCTCCAGCCCATCTAACTTGTTCTTTTAAAGAAGGTTATTTGTAGGCCAGGTGTGGTGGCGCACACCTTGTAACCCCCAGCACTTGGGAAGTAGAGGCAGGCTAATCTCTTTTGAGTTCAAGGCCAGCCTGGTCTACATAGTAAGTTCCAGGCCAGCTGATAGTACAGGGAGATCCTGACTCAAAAAAAAAAAAAAAACCCCAAAACCTCCAAACTTTTATTTGTGTGTGTGCATATTCATGTATGAGCCTACGTGTGGGGATCAGAGGTAGGGTCAGAGGACAACTTTGGGGAGTTGATTTTCTCTTCCACTGTGGGCTCCTGGGATTGATCCCAGGTCATCAGGCTTGTGCTACAGGCACTTTTACCCATTGAGCCATCTTGATACCCCTTAACATGTTCTTAAAGAATAAAGAGTAATAATAGTAGGACCATGCAGCCAGCATCTTTCCCAGCATTTAAATCATTAGAATTATGAAGAGGTGAATAAACAGTGGATTCATTGGTTGAAAAAAAAAATCTTAATAACTATTAAGGGGACTGCCATTTTAAGGTACTCTTCATTAATCTTCCACTTTAACAGATTTCTGTTTAACTACTTTTT
>NW_008329126.1:1169535-1205653 GCF_000622305.1 Nannospalax galili | reverse complement strand
CTAATAACTGTAATTCCAGTTCCAGGGGATCTGATGTCCTCTTCTGACCTCCATGGGTATTGCATGACATGGGTGCACCTACATACATGAAGGCAATACATTCATACACATAATAAGAAAGCATGCTTATGATATTGGCTGTGAGAGGCAGCCTAATTAATAAGATGCCATAAATGATTTTTAATAAGAAGGGAGAGATGAGTGCATTAAATTTTTAATTTTATGTGTTTGAGTGTTTTGCCTGCAGGCATGTAAGTGTACCCGTGTCGTGCAGTGCCTGCGGAGGTCAGAAGAAGGTGTCGGATCCCCTGGAACTGGAGTTACTGACAGTTATTAGCTGCCATGTGGGTGCTGAGAATCAAACCCTGGTCCTCTTTGAGAGCAGCCAGCGCTCTTAACCACTGAGCCATCTCTCTAGCCCCTGTTGAACTACTTTTTAATCTTTATAAAACCTAAATTCCCAACTACCTTTTACTATAATGGGCTATTTGACAGTGATATTAAATAGAAAATTTGGCACCTAGTACTACAAGGATCTTGCATTTACAGAAAGAGCACATCTGAGTTGGCAGAAGTTCTCAGGACTTTCACCAACTAATCTTAGTTACATGTACTCTAATGATCTGGTTCTCTTACCAATTTGTTACTTATTCAAGTTGCATTTACACCATTTAGTTTCAGGATGTTTAAGGAGGTAAGTGAAAAGTATCTTTAACAGTAAGGGATTTTGTAGTGTATGGCGGCTCTTCCCTGTAATTCAGCATTCAAGAGGCTAAAGCAGGAAGATTTTGAAGCATTTGAGGCCAGCCTAGTCTACATAGAAAGTTATAGAACAGCCCAGGACTATATAGCAAGAACCTTATCTGACAAAAAAGTGAGAAACAAAACCAATAAAGGATGTTAAGTGCCCTACCCAAAGGTTGATGGCCCTAGGCATTCCACAGTGATCCTTACATAAAGAACCACAAAAATACTATTCTATGACGGGGGGTTGGGGAGGGTGGGGGTGGGTTGAAATTACATGGCTATATATACAAGTTATGAAAAGGTCATCCTAGATAGAATCAGCCTGTATTGATGATTTTCTTCGACATGATAACACAAAGTTTGAAATTTTGAATGAACTCCTAAAGTCAAGTTTGAAAAATAGACCCAAATTTGGGGAAGCTTTTTTTTTTTTTTTTAAAGAAATGTAAGGTTTCATTTATGAATTGTGACCAATCTCATATGATAGAAATAGTATAAACTCAATAATGAAGTTCCTAAAAGTTCTGCTATTATGTTTTCTTTTAAACGGGGTCTCACTGTGTATCCTTGGCCAGCCTAGAACTTGCTGTATAGACCAGGCTGGCCTGGAACTCAGAGAGATGTTTACCTCTACTCGAAGTGTTGGCATTGAAGGTATGCACCACCATGCCTGGAACTGAAGTCCAGGGAACCCTCAAATCTGTCTTCAGTCATTTACATTTGCCTTCATATATATGTACATGCTTACACACATTCCAAGTTGGAGGCTGGTAGGCTGCTAGAAGCTTGATAGGTTCTTAAATTTATTGGGAATAGTATCAGATTAGCACAAGATGATGGATAGTTGGGTTGTTTGTGCTTTATTCACCATTTGTTGATATTCCTGGCCCTGACAGACAAGCTATTTAATTTCCCTTTGATTGTCTCATAAAATCCAGTAAATTAATAAACATTTAGTTTGAAAAGTACCTAAAGAACTTTGTTGTCCAGTTTTCCACTTACTATAAGAATTTTTAAAATTTTATTTATTATTTTTATTTTATGTGTATGAGTGTATTGCCTGCATGTATGTGAGCGCACCTGTGTCGTGCAATGCTGAGGAGGTCAGAAGATGGTTTTGGATTCCCCTGGAACTGGAGTTAAGGATGGTTCGTAGCCACCATGTGGGTGCTGGGAATTGAACCTGGGTCCTCTGCAAGAGCAGTCAGTGCTCTTAACTGCTGAGCCATCTCTCCAGCCCCAAGGATATTTTTTAAAATATTTTATTATTTTTATGTGTATGTGTGTATTGCCTGTGAGTGTGTTAGTGCACCTGTGTTATGCAATGCCAGTGGAGGTCAGAAGAAGGTACTGAATCCCCTGGAACTAGAATTACAGATGGTTCTTAGCCACCATGTCAGTGCTGGGAATTGAACCCGGGTCCTCTGCAAGAGCAGTCAGTGCTCTTAACCACTGAGCCATCTCTCCAGCCCAAGATTATTTTTTATTTGATAGTCCTGTTAAAAACAGGCAGCATACATGCTTTTCATAATCTAATCTAATGCATCATAGGTCAGCAAAGTTTGGAAAGATTGTTTTTTGGTGCTAGGGATTGAATTTAGGGCCTCATTCATATGAAGCATGTGTTCTACCTCTGAGCTATACTCTCAGCAGGGAGTTCTTACTTTCTTTTTTCTTTTTTTAAAAAAATATTTTATTTATTATTTTTATATTTTTATGTGTACACATGTATTGCCTGCATGTAGGTAAATGCACCCATGTCATGCAATGCCTACGGAGGACAGAAGAGGCCGTCAGATCCCCTGAAACTGGAGTTACGTACAGTTGTTAGCTGCCATGTGGGTGCCAGGATTCGAACCCAGGTCTTCTGCAAGAACAACCAGTGTTCTTAACCACTGAGCCATCTCTCCAGCCCTTTTCTTTTTTTTTTAAAAAAAAAGATTTATTTCTGTGCAAGTGTTTTGATGGCTGGTATGTTTACTGGTATGTATATAGTGCCTACGATGCCTTCAAGAGGATGACAGAGCTGCTATGTGGGTGCTAGGAATCGAACCCAAGTCCTCTGGAAGAAGTGCAAGCACTCTTAACACCCAAGCAACTTCTCCAGCCCCCTTCCTTATTTTCAACTTAAAATTTCCTGCATAATTTTATGGAGAGTTTTTTTTTTTTTTCTCCTCCTGACACTAGAAACAACTAGTACTATTAATTTTTTATTAGTTATCAGATATTTTATAATTTGCCCTTTAAGAAGAGGTCTTATAGCCCAAGCTGGCCTAGTACTTACTTTGTAGTTCAGGCTGATTTTGAATTTACAGTCCTCTTGTGTTCTGAGATTAGAAGCATGTACTGCCTCACTCAACTTTTTTGTTTTTGAGACAGGGTCTTACCTAGTCCATAGATGGCCTCATATTTCTTGGCTTTGTGGCCAAGGCTGACTTTGAGCTGCTGTTCCTCCTGCCTCCACCTCATCATCTGGGATACTGGGATCAGAGGCTTGCACCATAATACCTGGTTAGATTAGATTTTTATTTTATTTTATTTTTGGGCTTTTTGAGACAGGGTCTCCCTGTAGCCCCAGCTGTCCTGGAACTCACTATGTAGACCAGGCTGGCCTTGAACTCACAGAGATCTACCTGCCTCTGCCTCCCAAGTGCTGGGATTAAAAGTGTGAGGCACCACACCTGGCCTAGATTTTTATTTTTAAAAAAATATTTTATTTATTATTTTTATTCTATGTGTACATGTGTATTGCCTGCATGTAGGTAAGTGCACCCATGTCGTGCAATGCCTGCGGAATACAGAAGAGGCTGTTGGATCCCCTGGAACTGGAGTTACGGACAGTTGTTACATGCCATGTGGTGCTGGGATTCAAACCTGGGTCTTCTGCAAGAACAGTCAGTGTTCTTAACCCGCTGAGCCATCTCTCCAGCCCCCTGGTTAGATTTTTAACAGTCAAGATTAAGATTAATTTTTATATTATGTAAATGAATGTTTTGTCTGCATGCATGTGGGCATGACTAGTGCCTGGAGAAGCCAGAAGAGGGCATCAGATCCCATGAGAACTGGAGTTACAGACAGTTATGAGCTGCCTGGAACTTACTTTGTAGTCCAGGATCACCTTAAGCTCACAGAGATTCATATGCCTCTGCCTCCCAAGTGTGTTGTTAGCTTTTTGTGTATTTATTGTATATTAACTAAGTACATATATTTTCTAAATATCTCAGGTCTCTGATATGGGCCAGATAATCCATTAATTTTCATCTCCTGTAAAATCTCAGACTCTTTTGGCTGCCTCCAACCTAAATTGCTGTCTTTTACGTCTGGTCCTTAATGGTCATCCTGGGCTTATTCTTCACCATCATTGGGGGTTCCCTTTATCTTCTCTTCTGTTGGAGAACTTATTTCTCATGTCTTCCACATTCTTGGTTTATTCCTTCATTTTGATGGAGAATACTCTGTAGTGGCATCCTGAAAAAGAATACGTGGGAGGGGCCTGGAGAGATGGACCAGTGGTTAAGAGCACTGGCTGCTTTTACAGAAGACCTGGGTTCAAATCCCAGCACCTACATGGTGGCTAACAACTGTCTCTAACTCCAATTCCAGGGGCTCCAACGTCCTCTTCTGTCCTCAGTGGGCATTTGCAGGATACGGGTGCACTTACATATATACAGCCAGAATACTCATATACATAAAAATAAAATAAATTTTAAAAAATACATGGGAAGTAATTTTTAAAATTTTTTATTTTAAAAACCTTTAAGCTTACAAAGAATAGCGCAGTAGACACCACTGTCCCCTTGACCTAGATTCATCAGTGTTTAATATTTTGCCACATTTTCTGTACTGCTTTCTCATGCATGTGTGCATGTTTCTGAATCATTTCAAACTAAGTGGAAAGACCCAACACCCGTAAGTACCTCTGCATGTTTTTCCCAGGAGTTAGGATATTTTCTGATTTAGTCACTTATGGCCTGCTAATAGTAATGTAATAATATGTAGTAGATATTCTCATTTAAGATTTCTCAGCTGTTCTAGTAATCTTTTTTTTTTTTGGTCTTTTGAGACAGGGTCTCCCTGTAGCCCCAGCTGGCCTGGAACTCACTATATAGACCAGGGTGGCCTTGAACTCACAGAGATTCGCCTGCCTCTGCCTCTGCAAAAGGTATGTGCCACCATGCCTGGCTTTAGTAATCTCTTTTATAGCTGTAGTGTTTTAGTTCATGATCTAGTCAGTGCTTTACCTTTAGTTCTCAAGAGCCTTCAGTCCTCTCTAAAGCACAAACATCATACCCTTTTTATCTTTAACAACATTGATTTTCATGTTGCCAAAGGTGACCTTGAATTTCTAATCTTCCTGTCTCCAACCCCTGAGTGCTGGGATTACAGGAATGCATCATTCATCCACTCCTGGTTTTTCATTGACTTTTTATATTTATATATATATATATTTTTTCCACTTAGGCATTTTATTTATATGTATGTTTTTCATCCCTAGAAAAATAATCTCAAGATTTTCCCTCTTGTGTGTTTTCTTGCTTTTTCATGCTCTATGATGCCAGCTGAGGCTGTCAGTACAATGAAACCAAACTGGAGGAATGGAGTGGATTATTCTGCATTTTTCTAGGTGGGTTTTTTTTTTTTTTTGTCTTTTTGAGACAGGGTCTCCCTGTAGTCCCAGCTCACCTGAACTCACTGTGTAGACCAGGCTGGCCTTGAACTCACAGTGATCCACCTGCCTCTGCCTCCCGAGTGCTGGGACTACAGGCGTGCACCACCATGTCTGGCTTTTCTAGGCCTTTAAGCTATACAACAAATCTAGGGCCGACAACTCTATTCTTATTTAACCTACCTCTGAGGTTCACAACAATTTCCCAGCTCTCTGATGATTAGTGATTCAAATTGGCCAATATAATCGCACTTCATCATCACAGTTAGAAAGTGGAGGATGACTTTGGGGCACAGCTGGATAAAGACTTGATATTTGCCTCACAGCATTGTTGATACTCTGAAGAGCATCAGCCAGAACATTGATGTGTACCATGATGGCAGCTTGGAAAGATGGTGGAGTCATTGACTTGTCTTAAAGCTTGATTATGTATATATAACTATGTATATAAATCTATAAAAAATGTGAGTGAAAAGACTATTATGACTACTGATACCACAGAGATTTATTGACATTTAAACTTATTTATTTATGAATGACAGAGTTACTCTGTAATCCTGGTTGGCATCATGCTTAAGATCATCTTGATTCTGTCTCCTGTAGTCTAGGATCACAGGCAGGCATTACCATGCTTGGCTCCTTTTGAGAATTTTGAAGGTATTTTGTAGCTTCCAGTGTTACTAATTACACTGAAAGGCATTCTGATTTTTTCTTTCAGTGCCAGGAATAGAACACAAGTGATCACACTTGTTAGGTGAGTGTTCTGCTACTGAGCTGTAGCTACCATTTTCTTTTTTTTTTTTAATTTTGAAATAGGGTCTCACTAAGTTACTCGGACTCTGAACTCATTATAGCCCAGGCAGTCTTTAAACGTGAGATCATCTGGCCTCAGCCTCCTGGGTAGCTAAGATTATAGGCCTGTGCCAGCAGGTGCAGTGGCATTTGGATTCTTAATTATTTGTATGGGGATATGGACTTCTTTTTTTTTCCCTCTGTGGAAGCTTACAAGCTCTTCTCTGTGTTCAGTTTCTGACATTTAAGAGATGTTTCTTGGGGGCTGGAGAGATGGTTCAGCAATTAAGACCACTGACTGTTCTTGCAGAAGACCCGTGTTTGAATCCCAGCACCCACATGGCATGTAACAGCTGTCCATAACTCCAGTTCCAGAGGATCCAACAGCCTCTTATGTCCTCCACGGGCATTGCATGACATGGGTGCACTCACCTACATGCAGGCAATACACACAATAAAAAATATAATAAATATTAAAAAAAGATGTTTCTTGGAATCTTTATTTTAATTCTTTGTGATAGGTACTTTGCAGATGTGTGTATGGGGGGGTTTGAATACAAGGGCTCACATAGAGCTACAGGTGTAGCTTATTGGTGGACTTTAACAATTTGATAGTCAGGTCCTTTAATCCTAGGAAGTTTTATTGAATTACTAAATTGATTGTATTTTCTTTCCTTTTTCCTTTTTTCTTTTCTTTTTTTGGTCTTTTTATTTTAGTTTTTAGTTTTTGGTCTTTTTGAGACAGGGTTTCCTTGTAGCCCTAGCTGGCCTGGAACTTGCTATGTAGACCAGGCTGGCCTCACACCCACAGAAATCCACCTGCCTCTGCCTCCCAAGTGCTGGGACTAAAGGCCTGTACCACCACACCCTGCTTTTTTTGGACTTTTTGAGACAGGGTCTCCCTGTGTGTAGCCCCAGTTGGCCTGGAACTCACTATGTAGACCAGGCTGGCCTTGAACTCATTCATAGAGCGCCTCTTGCTTTTGCCTCCCTAGTGCTGGGATTAAAGGTCTGTGCCACCATGCCCGGCAGCATTAATTGTATTTTCTGCTTGGTTTTGTTCTTTTGGGAGTTATTATTCATATTTGGACTTTCTGAGTAGTTCTCTTTCTTTTGTTTCCTGTTGTTTAATCTTTTACTTTTTATTATGATGTATAAATATTTTTCCTTAGTTGCATCTTTTTACTAAGTTTTCTATTGCTATGATTATATTTTTAATTTAAAAAAATTTTTTTTAATTACATTTTTATTTTGTAGGGGAGGAAGGTGCCCCAGGGCCTCATTTTTGGCTTTTAAGAATTATTTCTGGCCAGCAAGTTAAAGGTGCCTGCAAGAGAAGCTCAAGGATCTGAGTTCACCAGGGATCTAAATGGTGGGAGGAAAGAACCGACTCTTAAAGATTGTCTTCTAGTCTTTACATGTTTGTACACATAAATAAATAGGCAAATGTAATAAAAAAAGAATTATTTCTTAGTGGACACTGAGGTAGGAGGATCACTTACTTGAACCCACAAATTTAAGATCAGCTTGGGTAACAATGAGATATTGCATAAAAAATAAGGAATTATTTTTTGGTTGGTTGATTTGCTTGCTTTTGTCTTTTTTTGAGGCAAGATCCATCTACGTAAGTAACTCTGGTTGTTCTGGAACTCACTGTGTAGACCAGGCTGACCTTTAATTTGATGTGATCCTTCTGGGATCACAGGTGTGTACAACCATGCTCAGTATGTTTCTTGTTTTTTGTTTTTAATGTTTCTTTTAAAAATAAAGCATTTGTGTTTCATGTAATATATTTTCTTAGATCTTTTAGGATAATAATGATAGTTCTGTAGACTTCAGCCCTTTTTTTAGATAGCAGTTTTAGACTTAAAGTTGCAAATATACTATGCCGAGAGTTCTTGCGTACCTTTGAGGAAGCTTCACTAAATATGAATATTTCACATAATACCAGAACCTTTAGCACACCTAAGAAATGAACATTGGAGATTAAGGGGTATGTGCACTGGCAGGGCACTTGCCTCCCTAGCATGTGGGAGACCCTGGGTTATTCAATCCCAGCAAAATTTTTAAAAAGCAGAGAAGAAATTATCATTCATAGAGTATTGCTTACTATAGACCCTATTCAGATTTACTCAACTCCTCCCTCTATACACACTAATTTGTTTTCCTTTGTGGTAGCTAAACCATGATATTACATTGCATTTAGTGTTCATATACTTGAATCTCTTATCTGTGATGGTTTCTTTGTCTTTCCTTCAGTCAGAACCTTCAGTTCTGAAGATGGTTAGTATTTTATATGTTGTCTGTCCCTTAGTCCAAATTTCCCTGGTATTGTCTCATGATTGGACTAAGGTTATGAGTTTGGGGGCAAACACCACAAAGGTGGGTTTGCTCCCTTCTGCCTTTGTTCTCCCCTCTCTGCAGTTATATTTTGTTTTTCAAAATCCTTCTGTGGTTATATTTTCTTTGTTCAAGTAGTCATTTGGTTTTTTTCTTTGTTTGTTTGGGTTTTTTGGAAGCAGGGTTTCCCTGTAGCCCCAGTTGGCCTGGCACTTGATATGTAGACCAGGCTGGCCTCTTATCTCTCAGAGATCTGCCTGCCTCTGCCTCTCAAGTGCTGGGATTAAAGGTGTGCACTACTACCCCTGCCTAGTTATTTGTTTTTGACTCATTCATTTGAACGTTTTTCCCTAGGCGTCTGGTAATATCTAATTGCCAGCATTCATTTAAGTGGAAGGCTAGAAGAGGTTATCAGAGGCTGTGACATTGTCAGCTTTGCTGAATGGATCTGGTTGGGAAACTTAAGTACCTTCAGTGTTACTAACCACTAACTGACCACATTCTACAAAAAGTCTTGTGAGGTCTTAATTTGTTTACTTAATTTGTCCAACTTCAGTATGGTACTCTGCCTTTTTCTGTTGCTGCTATCTACCAGTCTAGAAACTGTCAACCCTTTCCAGAGAAAAAGCACTTAGTCTTTCATCAACGTGGTACCTGGTCTCACTAGTTGGGGGAAGGCAGGACAATGATCTTAAGCTTCTGAAACAATTTCAACCAGTCCTTCCTATTTTATTTGTTCTACATTTATAGGTGAGACATTTTAAAAAATATTTTATTTATTTATTTTTTATGTATATGAATGTATTGCCTGCATGTATGTGAGTGCACCTGTGTCATGCAGTGCCACAGAGGTCAGAAGAGGGCGTCAGATTCCCCTGGAACTGGAGTTAAGGATGGTTCGTACTGCCATGTGGGTGCTGGGAATCGAACGCTAGTCCTCTGCAAGAGCAGTCAGTACTCTTAACCGCTGAGCCATCTCTCCAGCCCTTAGGTGAGACAGTTTAGAAATTCTTCAATATGATTTTGTTTTCCTGGGCTTCCCTAGTTACTTATAACTCTCCTATCTGCTTTTTTGAGACCGGGTCTCCCTGTAGCCCCAGCTGGCCTGGAACTCGCTATGTAGACCAGGCTGACCTTGAACTCACAGAGATCCGCCTGCCTCTGCCTCCCGAATGCTGGGATCAAAGGCTTGCGCCACCACACCTGGCAATCTTCTTTAATTTTTAAAAATACATTTATTTAGTGGGGGTGGGGCACGTATATACCATGGCACACGTGTAGAGGTCAGAGGACAACTTTCATAAGTCCTTCCACCATGGTCCGAAGGATTGAACTCAGGTCGTCAGACTTGGTGGCAAGCACCTTTATCTGCTGAGCCATCTTACCACCCCCCTACTAACAATTAAATTTTATTTCTTCCTTTATTTTTCTTTATTTTAGTTTTAGACAGAGTCTTACAATGTAACCCTGGGTGACTTAGGCCTTGCTATATAAACAAGACTGACCTTGAACTCTTAGACATCTGCCTCTGCCTTCTAGGTGCTGGGATTAAAGGTATGCACCACCATGCCCAGCATTTTTTTTCCCTCCTCCCTCCCTCTCTCCTTCCCTTTCCTTCTTTCCAAGTTGAGAAGTGGAGAACCATGTGATATGCATGTGGAGGTCAGAGGACAACTTGCCATGTGGACTCTGGAGCTAATGCAGATTGTTAGGCTTGGCAGCAGGCCCCTTTATCCACTGAGTCATTTTTACCATTTTTTAAAAATTATTTTATTTATTATTTTTATTTTATGTGTATGAGTGTATTGCCTGCATGTATGTGAATGCACCCATGTCGTGCTGCGGAGGTCAGAGGAGGGCTTCGGATTCCCCTGGAACTGGAGTTATGGGGAGCTGCCATGTGGGTGCTGGAAATCAAACCCAGGTCCTCTGCAAGAGCAGTCAGTGCTCTTAACCGCTGAGCCATCTCTCCAGCCCCTGATCCATTTTTTTTAAAGACAAGAGCTCATGTAGCCCAGGTTGGTCTGAAAAGGCCCATCCTTCTACCTTAGCCTCCCAAATACTGGGATTGCAGGTGTGTCCCATTATGCCCAACTTTGCATATTATTTAATTTGAATATAGAGCATCTCTCTTACTATTTGAAACATAAGTGCTTATTTTAGAATTTAAAACATGTGGAAGGTGATGGGTTCAATCCTTCCTACCCTAAGAATGAAACAAAGGAAGAAAGAAAAACATAAAACTTGCAGAGAAAGTAAAGTAATCTAAAAAAAAAAAATTCTTACAGTTGGGAGATGGATCAATGGCTAAATAGAGTGCTTGGGGTGTTAGCTTGAGGACCTGAGTTTGGGTTCCCAGCACCCATGTAAAAGCCAGACATGGCAGTGTGCACCTGTAACCCCACTTCTGGTGATTAAGCCATAGGTAGATTCTGGAGGCTCACTGGTTAGTCAGTCTACCCACAGCAGTGAGCTCCAGGTTCAGTGAGAAAACCTGTCTCAAAAAAGTGGAGAGTGACTGAGGAAGACACTCAGTGCTGGCCTCCACACATGGGTGTACCTACTCTCTCTTTGCCTTTCTGTCTCTCTGTCTCTCTTTCACTCTCTCTGTAACCCTTGTTTGTATTACTGAATTAATACCAAAACTCTATTAAAAATCATAAAAAAGTAATGGATGTGATGGTGTACATCTGCTGAACTCAGGAGGATGAGGCAGGAGGATGGAGAGTTTGAGATTAACCTGGGTTTCATAGTCAGTTTGAGACCAGTCTGGGACTACATAATCTTATGTGTTAGTTACCTCTTCATCATTTTGACCCAAGTACCTGACAAGAAGGAACTTAAGGAAGGAAATGCTACAGTCCATCATGGTGGAGTTCTGGCAGTGTGAGTTGTGGCTGGGACTTCTCATATCTCTATACACCAAGAAGCAGAGAGAGGACAGGAAGTAGGACAGGCTGGAAAATCTCAAGGCCTGTATCCAGTGACCCAGTTCCTCCAGTGAGACTCTACCTCCTAAATATTCTACAACCTCCAAAACAGTATCTTTGGCTGGAAGACCAAGTGTTGAAGCACATGTGTCTGTTGGGGACATTTTACATTTAAACCTTAACACCCTGTCTCACCACCCCCATACACACACAAATAGGCAAATTAAATTATCTTTTAAAAAATTAACTTACAGGCTGAAGAGATGGCTCAGCAGTTAAGAACACTGACTGTTCTTGCAGAAGACCCAGGTTCGAATCCTAGCACCCACATGGCAGCTAACAACTGTCCGTAACTCCAGTCCCAGGGATCCGACAGCCTCTTCTGACCTATGAGGGCACTGCACGACACGGGTGCACTTACCTGCATGCAGGCATTACACGCATACACATAAAAATAAAAAATAAAATATTTTTTTAAAAATTAACTTACTATGACTTGAAGGGCAATGACATGTTGTGAAGTAGGCTTGTGTATTTTTATCAATAACTATGAAAATGAATTGCTGCCTCTTTTAGAATTCCTTGGAAAATACAGTATCAGTTGAGTTCAAGAATAGTATAATATGTAAAATTGGTAATATCTGGTGTTTCTGTTTTTTTTTTTTTTTTTTTCTTCTAAGAAATGTCTCTGATAGGAATGCAGGCTGACTCTTACATAAGTTTATCCATTTTCAGGAACAAAGAACACAGTTTGGGAGCCTTCTGCAAATGTTTTTTTTTTTTCCTTTGGTACTGGGAATTGAACCCATAGCTTTGTGCATTCTAGGCAAGTGCTTTACTGTTTAGGACTTCCAAATATATCCAAAATCCCCAGATAAAAGTTCAAAATTATGTTATATATATCTCAAGTAAAAGAATTTTGGGCTGGATGTGGTGGTGCACACTTTTAATCCCAACACTTGGCTGGCAGAGGCAGAGGCAGGCAGATCTCTGAGAGTTCGAGGCCAGCCTGGTCTACATAGCAAGTTCCAGGCCAGCTGGGGCTACAGGGAGACGCTGTCTCAAAAACAAAACAACAACAACAAAAAATCAAGGTTATACTTGGTTACATAGCTAGTCTGTAGCTAGTCTGAGGCCAGCCTAGGTTACATGAAACCCTGCCTCGCCCCCCTCCAAAAAAGAAAAGAGAAAATCAGACATTGTTAACAATTTGATATAATGAAAAAAATTGTTATTTGGTTAGACAGACTATCCTGTAATCAAATCTGGGGGAAGGATTTGTTTTGGAGATGATAAAATAGAAAGTATGTGAGCCTTGCTCAAAGGTCAGTGTGATTCTTTGTCTTCTTTCTTTTCTCTCTCCCCCACCCAAGAATTTTTAATGCTTTTTAGTATTAATTCAGTGACCCCTAAGAGGGTTACAAAAAATTGTGTGTGTGTGTGTGTGTGTGTGTGTGAGAGAGAGAGAGAGAGAGAGAGAGAGAGAGAGAGAGAGAGAAGTGCTCTTGTAGAAGACCTGGATAAGGTTCCCAACACCTACATTGTAGCTCACAACCATCCATAATTCCAATATTAGAGGATCTGACACCTTCTGGCCTCCGCAGGCACTAATCTCCGTTTTGACAAAAGTCAATAAATGTTTACATTATCATCTATATTTAATATAACTTTTTCAAAGCCAGGTGTGGTGGCGCATGCCTTTAGTCCCAGAACTTGGGAGACAGAGGCAGGCAGATCTCTGTGAGTTCAAGGCCAGCCTGGTCTACATAGTTCCAGGACAGCTGGAGCTATAGGGAGACCCTGTTTCAAAAAAAACAAAACTAAATAAATAACTTCATAAGGTATGATACACTTAAAATTTTTGTTTGCTTTTTTGTTTTTTGAGACAGGATCTCACTACATAGCCCTGGCTGGCCTGTAACTCACTGTGTAGATCACGCTGCCCCCAAACTCACAGAGGGATGCCTGCCTCTGCCTCTGAATGCTGCCATTCCATATGCCACCATTCCCAGCTAACCATGATACATTCTTAGCATTTTCTATTTTATCTCATTTAAAACTTCCTGGTTGTGAATCATTAAACAAACACTAGTCTAATGCATTGTAGTTTAGAAAATTCTTTCACATACCGTCAGTCTTCACAGCAGTCCTGTGAGGTTAATAAGACCTTTTGATTTTCATTGAGAAAGCTACCGAGAGATGTTAAGTGACTTGTATCTGGCAGAGCCAGAGTTTAAACGTGGGTCCTAACTTTCACTTCAGCTCCACTACACCTTTAGTTGTCTTATTCAACTTGTTGTTTCCTTCTTCCTTTACCTAAAACAATTGTGGGGAATAATAATAGCTTACACTTTGTAACTGGATACATCCAGATTCTTTAACATACTTACATTCTCCTAAATCTTGTCCTCTGTCACTTGAGGGCTCTCTTTTAGTAGATCTGTATTTCCTTATCAGTGTAATGGGTCTTTCATTGTATTTTCCTCTCTGCCCTAGACCAAGGCTTCTCCAGTCTTGATCTGCATCAGTATTACCAGCTGAATTTAAAATTCAGATACCTGGGCCACCTTCCAACTGCAGATCTGATTTAGTAGATCTGAGATGGAATTTATACATGTGTATTTAAAAAAAAAGCTCAGTCTCTCCCAGATCTTTCTGTGTTCAAGGAAAACTTTGAACTGATTCTTCTGCTTCCACCTCTCAAAAATGCTAGGATTATAGGCATAGGCCACAGGCCTGACTGTACATGTGTGCTTGTCCAAGCTCTCAGGTGCTTCTTATACATAATCACGAGAGAATTTTTCCCCTAGATACTTCAAATTCTTGGCTTAGAAGTAAACCTAGGATTTGGGGAGTAGAGACTCCTTTGGCCCTTTAGACTTTTGGGACTTAGTATAATGGGAATGCTGCCTTCTCCCTGGTTTCTAGCATTTGTGGATACTTAGAGCCACTTGGAAACATAATGAGAGTCCAAGTTTTAGAGAATCTAGTTATTTTGTTCTCCATTGCCTCATTTTTTTTATGAACCATTAGAAATAATAAAGGTTGTAATGCATTCATTTTGAGTGTACAATTTAAACATTATCTTATGACATGCTAAGCTTGAACTATTTAGTATTTTCAGAAATAACAAGTTTTTAAATATGAAATGCTTTTGGTTTATGTAATTGAGTAATGAATTAACTGAACTTTGTTTCAAGTTAAATAATATTTACCAGAAAAATACTTTGAATATTACTATTTTTGTACTATATTGAACAAAACTGGAATTCACAAAAATTTGGATTTTTTAAAAAACATTACCAACCAAAAAAAAAAAACCAACCTTCAAATCTCACTTTCTCTCTTTGTTTAGTTCTTTTTGGAGGCGGATATCTGCTGAGACAATAAGAATTATAAGAGGTCAGTGTCAAGTAATCTTTTGTTTTCAATGTGGTAAACATTTTCATTTGTAAAATACCAAACTGTTAAACTGTGGGCTTTTCTGTTGTCTTCCGAAAATAACAGTGCCAGACATAAGTTGACTGACCCTAAGTGAATGAGGAGTCTGACAATGAGGGTGACCCACTACTTTCCCTCTCATTTAGGACTAGAATCTATGGAAATAGGACAGGCTGTGGAGTAGCTTCTAGAGTGTCTAGATGGCTCCTCAGTGATTTTCCATGCATGACCTCTCTTTTCAGTGGTTTGTATGGTTATGCTGGGGAGCCGTATTCTGTACAGGTGCTTGTTGCTGGACAGGCTTTTATGTTGTTGACACTGAACTGCTTCCAGTCTACGCAATCCTTTAGAAAAGGATGCCCAGGTCACCTTCCTAGCAGAATTCGACTACTTGAAGCTGGCTGTGTTGAGTCTTTCATTTATTAGCCCAGGGACTATGTCTTATAGTCCCTTCTTCCATGATTTCAAAGAATCATTCCTTATGATTTGTATTTTTAATATTTTATGTGTATGAGTGTATTGCCTACATGCATGTAAGTGCACCTGTGTTGTGCAAGGCCCATGAAGGTCAGAAGAGGGTGTTGGAACTCCTGGAACTGGAGTTACAGATAGTTGTTAGCCACCATGTAGGTACTGGGAACTGAACCCAGGTCCTCTGCAAGAGCAGTAGTAAGTATGGCTGGAGAGATGGCTCTTAACTACTGAGCCATCTCTCCAGCCCTCTAAGAGAATCTGTGCCTTACTTCCCTTGTGATGAAGGCAGCCAGAAGCTGGGTGTGGTGCTGCTTGCATGTGAACTCAGCAATAAAGGAGTAGATACAAGGTATCTTCAGCTACAGAGCAAGTTTGAGGCTAACCTGGGCTATAAGGTCCTGCCAATAACTGGCAGCCTTTGTTTTCTCTTATTTTCTGTTGCTGTATCATTTAATGCTCTTCAGAATGGTCAGTCTATTGGAACTTCCTTTTTTTTTTTTTCTTTTTGAGACAGGGTCTCCCTGTAGTCCCAGCTAACCTGAACTCACTATGTAGTCCAGGCTGGCCTTAAACTCACAAGGATCCGCCTGCCTCTGCTTCCCAAGTGCTGGGATTAAAGGCGTGTGCCACCATGCCCGGCTGGAACTTCCTTTTTATTCCCGTTATTTTTTCCTTTAATGATTTGATTTTCATATAGGCTTCTAGAATGTACTTTATACAGTTTGGAGAATTAAAAAAAGAAATCTATTGTAATGTAAATGTATAGTAAATTTAGACAACAGATTTTTTTTCCTGTTGGGGTCTGGAAAGAAGGCCCAGTGCTCAAGAGCGCTGACAGCTCTTGCAGAGGACCCGGGTGTGGTTCCTAGCACCCATATAGCAGTTCACAACTCTCTGCAACTCCAGTTCCAGGGGATCCAATGCCTCTTCTGGCCTCTGCAGGCACTGCATTCCTGTGTATGTACATATCTGCAGGCACTGCATTCCTGTGTGTGTACATATATGCAGGCAAAACATTCATACACATAAAACAAAATACTAAAAAATGTTTCCTGTTGCATACTACTTTAAAACTTTTTTTTTTTAATGTTGGGGATTGAACTCAGGTCTCCTGTCTGCTCTACTGAGCTACTCCTCTAGCCCAGTATTTTTATATATTTGTTTTGTTTTTTTAGTGTACAAATAATCAGTTTCATTATGTCATTTTCTCGCACGCATATATTGTTCGTGTTTACTCCTTTCACAACCCTTTTTGGTCCCTCCTCTTCCTACCCTTATTGGTCCCCTTCCCTTCAGGTGGTCCCTTTCTGCTTTTCTGTGTGTGTGCGTGCGTGCGTGCGTGCGTGCGTGCGTGCGTGCGTATGTAGCCTGTGTGTGTCTTTACATATATTGTAGTTTTCAATCTATGTAGGAGAAAAGAAGTGTAGGATTTTTGTCTTCCTACATTATTCTGTCTTGTTCTCCTGCCTCTCCTCATTGTCATCCTTCCCTCCCTCTCTTCCTTCTTCTAGTCTGTTTTTTAAAATTATTTATTTATTTTTATTTTATGTGTATGTGTGTATTGCCTGCAGGTAGGTAAGTGCACCTGTGTCATGCAGTGCCCACGGAGGTCAGAAGAGGCTGTCCCTGGGACTGGAGTTAGACAGTTGTTAGCTGCCATGTGGGTGCTGGGATTTGAACCCCGGTCTTATGCAAGAAAAACCAGTGTTCTTAACCGCTGAGCCATCTCTCCAGTCCCTCTTCTAGTCTTAAAAATAAAAGTTTGCCTAAGTAGTCTTCAACTCCCAGGAAATGTCACAGAATTCCCCTCCTCCCCCATCTTTTGAGACAGGGTCTCCTAGTAGCCTTAAGTGTCCTGGAACTTGCTGTGGAGACTAGGTTGGCCTCCACCTAACCGAGATCTGCTTGACTCTGCCTTTAGAGTGCTGGGATTGTAATGTAAATGTATAGTAAATTTAGACAACAGATTTTTTTTCCTGTTGGGGGCTGGAAAGAAGGCCCACTGCTCAAGAGCACTGACTGCTCTTGCAAAGGACCTGGGTGTGGTTCCTAGCACCCATATAGCAGTTCACAACTATCTGCAACTCCAGTTGCATGCCTGGCACAGGGGTGGATTTTTAAAATTTTCAGTTGAAGACAAAACTCATGAAACACACAAAGGTGGTTTTGTTTGTTTTGTTTGTTTGTTTGTTTATTTTTTTCCACTTTAAAGGTATACACTTAGTAAAATTCATCGTATAGTATTTAGAACCAGATGATCATGAAGTAATTTAAACACCAGATTTCAAGGACTTGCCAGTCTCTAAACCACTCATTACTCACAATACTTTTTTTTTTTGGTCTTTTTGAGACAGGGTCTCCCTGTAACCCTAGCTGGCCTGGAACTCACTATGTAGACCAGGATGGCCCTGAACTCATAGAGATCTGCCTGCCTCTGCCTCCCAAGTGCTGGGATTAAAAACATGCTCTACAATGCCTGGTTATTACAATTCAAATAGCTGAAATTACAGTCTCAGAACAACTTTCACTTAAACAAAGGTTTCCATTGATCTTAATTATCCCTTCGATATTAATAAATTAGTCAAGAAATTGGGGATTGAATTATAGATTTTTAGAAGGATTTATTGAGGAAAAGAGAGCTGGTTTTAATTTAAAGGCATGGTTATCATGAAACTACTTTTCTTCCCATGGAAGAAACAAAAGGCCAGAAGTAGAATAGCAGGGAATCTAGTTCTCAGACTCGATCTTGTTTCCAGGGGCCAGTTGTGGTTTCTTACAGCCTCTTGAGTGTCCTTGCCTATAGGTTATTATCTATAACCTGCTTTTCTTGTCATTCCCCCCATAGCTCTGAGAGCTTACTTTGAAAGAATAATGGATGAACCATCTTCATTGGACCAACCCCTGGAGCTGAACCAGCACTCCCGGTTCATAATTGGGTCTGTGTCTGAAGACAACTCAGAAGATGAGATCAGCAACCTGGTGAAGCTGGACCTGCTGGAGGAGAAGGAGGGCTCTCTGTCACCAGCTTCTGTCAGCTCAGATACACTTTCTGATTTGGGGATCTCTGGTTTACAGGATGGTTTGGCTTTTCACTTGAGGTGAGAGACAGTTGTTTCATTGTTAATTTATTTAACCTGTCTTATTATTTTCACTGCTTATTTTGGAAAGGAATAAGAATGTATTAACCAAAATTGCTTTACCTTCTCCATGTCACTGGGCCCATAGCTTTTATGAGTAGGAAATGATGTACTTTGCAGGTTTGGCAAGTGTCTTTTCCTAAATGTTCTCCTTAACTTTTCCTGTCCTTTAAACATACTAGATCTTTCATTGTGACCTTGTGACTAAGAGTTAGATTGAGGAATTTCAGCCTCTATACTTGCTTTGATTAACAAAGTTGTAACTTTTTTTGATAGGAATTTTGCAAAGGTGGTCAGAGTTATAGTATTTTTTTTCCCCCCATTAGTGCTAGGGATGAAAAACAGGGCCTTACCCATGCTAGGTAAACACTCAAGCACTGAGATACATAGCTACATCCTTAGACCTTATTTGTTTGTTTGATGTGTGTATTTTATTTTGTTTGAGGCAAGGGCCTCATTACCCTTAGCTAGACTGCAATGGCCTTGAGCTTGTTGAAATCCTCCTGCCTTTGTTTTGTTTTTGGTTTTTTTAGTATTTTATTATTTTTATTTTATGTGTATGAGTGTTTTGCCTGCATGTATCTGAGTGCACCCGTATCGTGCAATGCTGTGGAGGTCAGAAGAGGGCTTCGGACTCCCCTAGAACTGGAGTCAAGGATGGTCTCTAGCCACCATGTGGATGCTGGGAATTGAACCTGGGTCCTCTGCAAGAGCAGTCAGTGCTCTGAACTGCTGGGCCATCTCTCCAGCCCCCTGCCTTTGTTTCTTAAGTGCTGGGACTATAGGCATGCACCTATAGGTGTGCGCTTTGTTTTGTTTTGTTTTAAAAATTTTGTGTTTTATGAAGTTGGACATCGTGCCACACTCCTTTAATCCTGGCACTAGGGAGGCAGAGCCAGGCAGATCTCTGTGAGTTCAGGGCCAGCCTGGTCTACATAGCGAGTTCCAGGCCAGTTGGGGCTACAGGGACACTCTGTCTCAAAAAGACAAAAAAAAGTTTATCTGTGTGCTTTGTCTGCATGTATGTAAATGCACCATATACATGTGATGCCTGAAGAGGCCAGAGGAGGGTGTTGGGTCCTCTGGAACTAGAGTTACAGATGGTTGTTAAGCCCATATGTGGGTGTTGGGAACTGAACCCACCTGAATCCTCTGCAAGAACAGCCAGTGCTCTTAACCACTGAGCCAACTCTTTAGCTCCTGCTTTTTTTTTTTAAAGAGAGTCTTATGTAGCCAGGGCTACTTCAGACTCACTCACTGAGTCTGGCTTTGAACTCTTGACCCTCCTGCCTCTACCCTCTAAGTATTGGTATAGCAGGTCTGTACCATCTCACTCTTAGAGTTTTTTGTTTTGTTCTGGGCCAAGGTCTCATGTAACTGAGGCTAGCGTCAAACTGACTATGTAGCCTAGGCTGGCATTGAGCTTTTGATCTTCCTACCTCAGTCTTCAGAGAGCTGGGGTTACCAATGTGATCCACCACACCCTGCAATTGATGTTTGATTAGATAGCTTGTTGGTCATTTGCTTTTCAATTCTTAGATTTAAAGGGTCTAGATCAAATCTATTTATCAGAGTCACTTGGGGATAAGCCTTAGGAAATTTCTAAGCCTCATCCCCAGAAATTCTGATTCCATAGAGAGAAAGAGGAAGACAGAGAGGGAAGGGAGTGAGGGAGACGGAAGAAAGAGAGAGAGGGAGGAGAGAGAATAAATGTTTAAAAAATAGTGCTTTCTAGTTGATTCTAACATAGATTGAGGGTTAAGATTATAGGTCTAACCTACGTAATCGCAGGTTGGTATAGACACTGCTGCTGTTAATACTGATGCTCTGTTATTAATGTGTCATAAAGTAATTTAGCTCCTTTTTATATACTCATGATACTGACTATAGTAAAATTCCATACTGAGCCGGGCGTGGTGGTACACGCCTGTAGTCCCAGCACTTGGGAGGCAGAGGCAGGCGGATCTCTGTGAGGTCAAGGCCAGCCTGGTCTACATAGTAAGTTCCAGGACAGCTGGGGCTACAGGGAGACCCTGTCTCAAAAAGACAAAAAAAAAAAAAAAATCCATACTGGTTCTGGTCATTCCTTGTTACTCATGGTAGCTTGGAATCCTAGCTTCTCTGAGATGAGGTGGTTTGTATATGTTAACAGTCACCCCCATTTAAGCTATGTGGAGGTCAAAAGAGTAAAGCAACTTAGTTTTATTTCATACATTCCTGGAAACTACAGTGAACCAGAGAGATATAATTTAGTCTAATGTTTTAGTGCTTTATCTATTTATTGAAACAGGATCTCGTTATGTACCCCTGTCTGACCTAAACTTGTGCTTCTGCCTCACTTCTTGATTGCTCTTTACCATGCTTGGCTAGCCTAATGCTTTTGTTTAATAGATGAGAAAACCAGCATCTGATGAGGGGAAATAAATTGCCTAAGGTTGAGAATTCAAATTCAAATGTCCTGATTCCACTTTAGTATTTGTTTTACTCTATTTGCCTGACCATACAAGTTTTTTTTTTTTTTTTTTTTCTTTTGTAACTAGTTCAGATAAAGTTGGTTTTTTGGAGTTAATGATCAAAGTATTATATCTAACCTCAGGTAAAAAAGAATTAGTAGCAAGGAAAAGAGATTAGGTCTTTAAGTAAACATTTTGTTACTCTATGGTTCACTTACTGTTTGACCCTGAGTGTGTCATGGTATCTTCCCCCTCAATGTCATTTGGAAGTTGAGGGGGAAGGGTGAGCTGCTGTGATGACTTACTTTCGGAACTAAGAATTAGTTTCCAAATGTCATTGTCCCTTGTTGAAAAAGACTAGGTTAATGCTAAATCTTTATAGTCATACTTCTACTTGAGAAATTTGTCTAACTTAATTTTATGTGAAATATCATGTTCGTTTGTTGAATTAGGAAACTGCATTTGGCAATGGCACAATAAACGCTATTGTAGGAAACTCAGCTGATGGTATTATGAGGCAGTTTTATAGTTGCCAAGTCATTCTGAAGGTTCATGGTTGTCAGGCAGAGACTGTGTGGTCACTGGCATGACTGCTGGAGAATGTCTTTGCATGTTATTGTGCCAAAACGCTCATGGTGTTTGCTCGTGGAGGAGTTGAGGACAGAAGTGTGATCAGAAGCCTGGGAAGAGGACACTTCCAGTGTCCATTGACTTTTCAGCTAGCTGTTTCTTTCTTGATTCATTCTACCTGTGGACTTGGTGGTGCCCTTGGTAATTTAAATTCTCTTTCATTTGATAGGAAGACTCCTCAGACACCTGTAGCTAGTTAAGTGTGTGATTATTGTCAATTCATATTTTTTTCCTTGAACTCCTTTTGTTCTCTGAAAAGTGAAGATAATGATTAAGGCACTGCTTTTACTCTATGAATTCTAAATAGAAACTGGCAGAATTTGGTAGCAACTCCTAAAATGAATAGCCTAATCTTTCCCAAGTGATATGGGTAAGAGGACCCACTTAAGATGACTGAAATCATCTTTTTTAAAAAACAAAAATTTATTTATTTTTGGTCTTTTTGAGACAGGGTCTCCCTGTAGCCCCAGCTGGCCTGGAACTCATATAGACCAGGCTGGCCTTGAACTCACAGAGATCCGCCTGCCTCTGCCTCCGTTATGCTGGAACTAAAGGCATGCGCCACCATGCCCAGCTCTATTTTTATTTTTTTAATGTGAGTGAATGTATTGCCTGCATGTATGTAAGTGTATCAGTGTTGTGAAATACCTGTGGAGATCAGAAGAGGGCATCAGATCCCCTGGAACTGGAGTTTCAGACAGTTGATAGCCACCATGTGCAGCCAAACCCTGGTCAGTGCTTTTAACTGCTGAACCATCTCTCTAGCCCCAACTAGAGTCATCTTATACAGAGTGAAATGTAAATATACTTTAGGGGTTGATTTTTGGTGCTAAATGAAAAATTTAGTGGTATGATGGATAAGTAGGATTAGAAAATGGACTTTTATAGGGATTGAGAAGACATGCATCATGTTTTTCCAGAGTGCAATGACAGACTAGATGAATACTTCCTAAGCTTTATGATCCAAGTATTTTAAAATAAGCCCCTAAGAAATAGTTACAGTTTGGTTGGAACATAATAAAAGTTTGTTTGAAGACAGCAAAAAGACCCTAAAAATTGCCCAGTAGCTGATTCAATAAGCCCAGATACTAAAGCCCAAATTTCAAAACTCCTTCCTTCCTTCCTTCCTTCTTCCCCTCCTCCTCCTCCTCCGCCTCCTCTGCCTCCCCCCCCCTCCTTCTTCTTCTTTTTCCCTGTCTTTTTTGAGACAGGGTCTTCCTGTAGTCCCAGCTGGCCTGAACTTGATATGTAGACCAGGCTGGCCTTGAACTCACAGAGATCTGCCTGCCTCTGCCTCCTGGGTGTTACCACATCTGGCAGTCCTTTCAGTTTTTGGGTTTTTAAAATTTTTTTGTAAATAAAATGATAATTTTAATTTACCATAACATTAATATAAATAATAATTAAGCATAAATAATAATAGTTATTTTTAAAATATTTTGTTTATTATTTTTATTTTATGTGTATGTGTGTATTGCCTGCATGTGGGTAAGTGCACCTGTGTCGTGCAGTGCCAGTGGAAGACAGAAGAGGCTGTTGGATCTCCTGTAACCGGAGTTATGGACAATTGTTAGCTGCCATGTGGGTGCTGGGATTCGAACCCGGGTCTTCTGCAAGAACAGTGTTCTTAACCACTGAGCTGTCTCTCCAGCCCAATAATAATTATTATAAGAATGTGGTCTCTCTTGAAAGAGTCAGGTCAGGTATTACTGTTTTCAGATCATGACTGACCTCTAGTAACAAACCATGGATCATGGTACCAGAGATAAGGGGGATTTCTATCTGTGTCAGTGTCAGTTTTTATTTTTTAAAGATTTATTTTATTTTTAATTATGTATTTGTCTCCCTGTACATACTATGTGTGTGTGCATACATGTGAGTGCTGGTGCCAGTGGAGTCCAAAAGATATCTTAGAGCTGGAATTAGAGGTGAGCATGGTCACCTGATATGGGTGCTGGAAAATGAACTCAGGTCCTCTGCAAAACTTCATCTTTCCAGCTCTAGGCTTTTTATTTTTAGATGTATCAACCTGGGTTATCAGTTATAGTTGGATTGATACATTTCTGAAATTCAATATTTAATTGAATATTTAAGATGAAAGACTATAGGGCTGGAGAGAGACAGCTCAGTGGTTAAGAACACTGTCTGGCCAGGTGTGGTGGCACACACCTCTGATCCCAGCACTCAGGAGACAGAGACAGGAGATCTCAGTGACTTCAAAGCCAGCCTGGTCTACATAGTGAGTTCCAGGCTAGCTGGACCCTGTCTCAAAAAGACAAAAAAAAAAAAAAAAAAAAGCATTGTCTGTTCTTGCAGAGGACCCAGGTTCAATTCCCAGCACCCACATGATGGCTAAAAACCATCCCTAATTCCAGTTCCAAGGGATCCAACATCGCCTTCTGACATCCTCAGGCATTGTACAACATGGGTGCACTTCCATACATGCAGGCAATATACTCATACATAAATTAATAAGTAAAATATTAAAAAAAGATGAAAAGACTATTAAAAGACTAAATATGGGTTTCTAATTTTGGTTGATTTGGTAGTGTCTAATAGAGGGATCTATTTGTTTTGATGTGAGCAATTTCTTTGATTCTCATCAGATGCCAATTAAGATCAGATTGTTCTGTATACTTAAAATGTACCACATGCTATCAACCCATGGTATTAGTCAAACAAGATTGTAAACAGTTTTGCCTACTAGTATGCTGAATTCCTGCTTGAAGTCCAGTTGGAAGTAAATTATCCCACATTTGAGTTTTTAATCTCTTAGAGTAGTGTTGTTTCTTAAACTTCTTTTTAATCTTTTACTTCATGTTATAATACTTGAAACTCCATCTCAGTTTTCTCACTTTAAAATAATGTGGTCAGAATATTGAGTGGTCAGGTTAGGGACTTTATCTGAGAAAAAACTCTAGGTACTGTATGCTCATAAGCTAAGCATAAGATGGTCAGTAGCCTGGATTCAAACAATAGTTGTTTTGGAATGAGAGATTAAATTCACTCAGGGAGGGCTCTGTGAAAGTGAGTTGTATTCCTGTCTCTTATCTAGACAGAAAAGTACTTTACCAACATCTTTGAAAATTGAGAATTTAGATATGAAATTGCCTATAAGATGACTCTTCTGAAAAATCAGAGAATTCTGAAGCTCTTTTATAATTAGAAATAGCCTGTAGCTGGATGTGGTGGCTGGACGTGGTGGTGCACACTTTTAGTCTGAGCACTTGGGAGGCAGAGGCAGGTGGACCTCTTTGAGTTCAAGGCCAGCCTGGACTACATAGTTCCAGGTCAGCTGGAGCTACAGGGAGACCCTGTCTCAAAAACAAAAAATTGCTAATAGTTTCTCCCATGGTACCAAACAGATAATACACTAATGTGTTTGGAATCGGCTCCTAGATAACATATTTATTTTATTGTTATAGACTTTAAAAAATTCATACAGTTCTCTGCAGATCTTTCTCTCTAGGATATGATGGTGTTGGGGTGAGAGTCTCAGAGAATCTGGTATTTGGCTATTGGTTTTGAGAGATGGAGTCTGTCTTTTGCTGGTATAACCTATCCTATATTTTTATTTTATTTTATTTTTGTTTTTTTGGTCTTTTTTGATACAGGGTCTTCCTGTAGCCTCAGTTAGCCTGGAACTCACCATGTAGACCAGGCTGTCCTTAAATTCACAAAGATCTGCCTGCCTCTGCCTCCAAGTGCTGGGATTAATGGCATACACACCATGCCCAGCTCTTTTTTAATTTTACTAGTGATTGAACCCAGGGCCTCATGTTGCTTTAGCTCTACTAATGAGCTATACTCCCAATCCCTTATATTATCTTTAATAATAACCCTTACCATGTTTTCTCAGTGACTAATTAGAAAATATATTAACAATTGATAACATTTATCAAGTGCTTTACTATATGCCAGACACTCTACTGTGCTTTATATGTAGTGGTACACTTACTCTTTACCACAACCCATGAGGCAGATGTTTTACTGTCATTATTCATAATATATGGATGGAGAAATGAGACATAATATATCACACAGCTAGTTATTGACTAAATACAGAATCTAGTCAGAGCCCAAACTGTCAACCATTCTGCCAGACTGGAATCCTTGGGATAGTAGGTGTGCTTATGCTCTTTCACTGGGTCTTCCATCAGCCTTATTTAAAAAGGATAGAAAATAGAAAATGTGTTGGGTATTTTTTGGTCTTTTTGAGACAGGGTCTCACTGTCCAGGTGCCTGGAACTCACTCTGTACACTAGGCTGGCCTCAAACTCACAGAGGATCTGCCTGCCTCTGCCTCCCGAGTGCTGGGATTAAAGGTTGTGTGCCACCATGCCCGGCAGAAAATGTTTTTTTTTAAATTATTATTATTATTTTTTTTATGTGTATGGGTGTATTGCCTGCATGTAGGTAAGTGTACCCGTGTCATGCAATGCCCGCGGAGGACAGAAGAGGCTGTCGGATCCCCTGGAACTGTAGTTACGGGCAGTTGTTAGCTGCCATGTGGGTGCTGGGATTCAAACCCAGGTCTTCTGCAAGAACAACCAGTGTTCTTCACCACTGAGCCATCTCTCCAGCCCCAGAAAATGTTCTTTTTTGTTTTTGTTTTTTACGCTTATATAATCTTTTACTCATTATAAACTCTATAAGACATAAAATTAAATGAGGTTAGAAAATGTGTTTTTTAAAGTAAAGCTTTATTTAAAAAGCAGTACAGAAAATTAATAAAGACATTATTATATCTCGCAACGAGAGATGACTTGGCTAATATCCTCCTGCTTGGTCTTCTAGATCCTTTTCTATGCATATACACATCTGTATCTTTCTCTCCTTTTCCTTTTTCCCTCCCTGCCTTTTCCCCTCCCTCCCTCCCTCCCTCCCTCCTTTCCCTTTGTTTATTTGTTTTTTTTTTAAATTCATTTTAACTTTAAAAAATTTATTTATTTTTATTTTTTATGTCTTTTTGAGACAGGGTCTACCTTTAGCCCCAGCTGGCCTGGAACTCACTATGTGAACCGGGCTGCCCTTGAACTCACAGAGATCCACCTGCCTCTGCCTCCTGAGTGCTGGGATTAAAGGCATGCACCACCACACCTGGCTTTTTTTATTTTTTTATTTTTTTAATTTTTTTTTTTATGTGCCATGTGTGTATTGCCTGCATGTAGGTAAGTGCACCCATATCGTGCAATGCCCATGGAAGACAGAAGAGGCTGTCGGATCCCCTGGGACCGGAGTTATGGACAGTTGTTAGCTGCCATGTGAGTGCTGGGATTTGAACCCGGGTCTTCTGCAAGAACAACCAGTGTTCTTAACCGCTGAGCCATCTTTCCAGCCCCCTTATTTTTATTTTTTATGTGTATATGTGTATTGTCTGCACGTAAGTGCACCTGTGTTGACAATGCCCACAGAGGTCAGAAGAGGGAACTGGATTCCCTTGAACTGGAGTTAGGATGGTGTTAGCCACCATGTGGGTGCTGGGATTCAAAGCCAAGCGTTCTGCAAGAGTAGTCAGTGCTCTTAACTACTGAGCTGTCTCTCTAGCCCTTGTTTTGTTTTTTTGAGACAGGATTTCTCTGTAGCCCCAGTTGGCTTGACATGCACTCTGTAGACTGGGCTGGCCTGGATCTCACAGAGATCTGCCTGCCTCTTCCTCCTGAGTGCTGGGATTAAAGGCATGCCACCACACCCAGCCAAAATTTCTAATTATATTACTACCCTGTCTCTGCCCTTTCTGATAATTATTACGGACTTGTTTGAGAGAAGTTCATAATTCATGAAAATATGTGTGTGGTTGCTAGTGATAATTTGAAACAAAGAGAAATGAACGGAGATTTAAATTCTACACTCTGCATCAGTAGTGACACAATTGTGGCATTTCCGGTCTTCTATTTTTATTTATTTTTATGTTTATTTTTATTATTATTTTTGTGTGTATGTGTGTAATGCCTACATGTGTGTAAGTACATGCCTATGGAGGTCAGAAGAGGGTGTTAAATTCCCCTGGAACTGGAGTTATGGATGGTTATTAGCCCCCATGTGGGTGCTGGGAATCGAACCCAGGCCCTTTGCAAAAACAGCCAGTGCTCTTAATCATTGAGCCATCTCTCCATCCCTAATTCTAGTATTGTGGTGAATTTTATTATCATGATGAAGGTGAGCATTTTTATTAAAAGCCATGAAGGATGCTAGAGAGATGGCTCAGCAGTTAAGAGCCCTGGCTACACTTGCAGAGGACCTGGGTTTGGTTCCCAGCACCCACATGGCAGCTAACACCTGTCCTCAACTCCAGTTCCAGGGGATCTGACATCCTTTTCTGGCCTCTGTGAGTATTATTCATGAACATGGTGCACTTACATACATCTAGGCAAAACACTCATTCACATAAATAACTCGAAAAAAAAAAAAAAGCTATGAAGGATAGAGCTTTGAAGTTTTAGCTGTATATCTTTGTGCTTTACTTGGAAAGAAATAAGAATTCTCTTTATTTCGTCTCGCTTTAAGCTCATTGAGTTTGAAATGACATTATTAAAGCCAAATGTTAGAGATAAAAGTAAATAATAGCTGCTAAACTTTGAGGAAGAGGTCAGAGAGATGGCTTGGTGGTTAGGAACAGGCACTGCTCTTGCAGAAGACCCAAGTTCAGTTGCCAACACCCACTTTGGGTCCACTCACAACCATGTGTAACTGCAGTTCCAGGAGATCCAATGCCCTCCTCTGAGTGTGCGCATATCCAATCCACACACACACACACACACACACATACATGCACACTTACATAATTAAAAGTAATAAAGATCTTACATAATTAAAAGTAATAAAGATCTTAAAAAAAGACTTTCAGGATAATAATAATGTTCCATATCCAATATAATGTAGCTTAAATATTTATTTATGAATTTGAGGCATGGCCTTGCTGACCTCAAAACTCAGATCCCCCACCTTGGTTTCCAAATGCTGGATGATATTATTTATTTATTTTTATCAAGGAGCCTTATATAAGATAATTTTCTTGTTTTGTTTTGTTTTTGAGGCAGGAACTTGCTATGAAGCCCTGTTTGGGCTTTAACTTATCCATGATCATCCTTCTCTGCCTCGTGAGTGCTAGGCTTATAGGCTTGACCCACCTTATCAGCCTGATTAAAAGAAAAAAAAAATTTTTTGAGCGAAGGTCTCCTTGTAGCCTGGAACTTGCTATGTAGACCAGGCTGGCCTAAACTCACAGAGATCCACCTGCCTTGGCCTCCCAAGTGCAAGGATTAAAATTAAAGGCATGTGCCACCACACCTGGCAATAGAAATTGGCTGAGTAACTTCTAGAAGCCCTTTGTGTAGTGATACTTAAAACTTGGATATTCAGGTCTTGATTACAGAAAATATGTGCCATCAATGTAATGGTTCTTACTTTAAGAATAACCATTATGGAAATTTCATGCTTCCTTCTATCTTTGAGTCATTATGTCAGGCTTTAACATAGTAAGTAGGGAAACTCTCTCTAGTTTTCAGCATCCATTTTCTCTTTGCTTATGGAGAGTCTGTGAGACTGTTTTTGTGCTTTGATTCTCTTGGCATTTCTCCTTTAGCTTTCTTGAGTTTTCTTTCTTGCCCCACTAGCTCTCCAATTCTCTTTCAGTGATCTTTCCTTAATATTCTGAGGTTCCCAGTTGCCATGGTGCCAGAGTGGTGAGTCCACAGAGAAAGTCATTATGAGATCTGTAACTTGCTACTCTCTTTTGCTGGGACCAGTAGTTTCCTTTTTCTCTCACCCTTTCTTCCTTTCCATTCCGAAAACAGGAGCTGTCTGTCACCATGTATGTGTTTTATTTTATTTATTTATTTTCAAAAATCTTTTCTTTGGTTTATTAATTTTTATTTTATGTGTATGAGTGTTATTGCCTGCATGTATGTAAGTGCACTTGTGTCCTGAAGTGCTCAAGGAGGACAGAAGAGGCCGTTGGATCCCCTGGAACTGGAGCTATGGACCGTCGTTAGCCGCCATGTAGGTGCTGGGAATTAAACCTGGCTCCTCTACAGCCAGTGCCCTTAACCGCTGAGCCATCTCTCCAGCCCTGTTTACTGTGAATGTGGATGGTGTATTCATAGTCACCACCTCCTTGATGTTAGAATGGCCCTTCTTCTTGTCACCCTTCTTTTCAGGAGCCATTCTGCTGGGCCCAAGTTGGAAAGGCCACATAATTTTTTTTAAATCTTAAAAAATAGTATCCCAAGGGGCGTGGTGGCACACACCTTTGATCCTAGCACTGGGGAGGCAGAGGCAGGTGGACCTCTGTGAGTTCAAGGCCAGCCTGATACATAGCAAGTTCCAGACCATCTGGGGCTACAAAAAGCAAAAAGCAAAAAAAAAAAAAAGTATCCTAGTAAATACATAATTCATTTTTTCATGAAACACTTTCCTGTGTTATTAAAATATTTTTTAAATTTAATTTTGAAGTCTTTTCATTTTGAAATAATTTTAGACTTACAGAAGATTGCAAAGATAGCTTAGAGAATTCCTATCTATTTCTCACTCAGTTTCCTCTAATGCTTATTAACTTCCATAACTATAGTATATTTGTCTAGAATTGTCATATTTCTCAAATCAGTTAATTTGAATTTTAGACACACAATTTTTAGTATCAGTTGTCCCAACTAGTGCATGGAGACATAACTGTATAAAAACTTTGTTGTTTATATGAAACTGAGATTTAAATGGGAATCCTGTATTTCACCTCATAATCCTGTATTAATTAAATCCAAATAATAGTTTTGGTTTCTTTATCTTCAAGTAGTAATATCGTGGATGCTTTTTGTTTTTATTTTGTGTGTGTGAGAGTGTCTTGCCTGTGTGTATGTGACTACACCTGTAAACACAATGCCTGTTGAAGCCACAAGAGGGCATCAGATCCTCTGGAACTGGAGTTAACACACTGTTAGCTGCCATGTGGTATTGGGGACTGAACCCTTGTCCTCCACCAAAGCAGCCAGTGCTCTTAACTGATAAACCATCTCTCCAGCCCCATACTGGATATTTCTAAATCCTGAGTTTTTACAGAGTGATGAAATAATGTTACATTTGTTTCTAAGTGGCTTCCCCACCAAAAGGGATCTCTGGTTTCTCAGGCAGTTGCTCCTTCACCATCTGCTTTTTATTTTCCAAAAATTTTTTTGTACATTTAAAAATCTGTTCTATTCTCATTGTTATAGTTTAATGCCTCATCATTTTGTCATTTTTGTATGACATAATTTTTTTTTCTTTTTTTTTTTTGTCTTTTTGAGATAGGATCTCCTTGTAGCCCCAGCTGTCCTGAAACTCACTGTGTAGACCAGGCTGGCCTTGAACCCAGAGAGATCCGCCTGCCTCTGCCTCCTGGGTGCTGGGATTAAAGGCCAGCACACTTGGCTCCTGACATCATTTTTTAAAACAAGGCTTTATTTTATGTTATGTATTTGAGTGTTTTGCCTGCATGTATGTTTGCGCCTGGGCCTGCAGAGGCTGGAGAGAGAGTGAGATCCTTTGAAACTGGAGTTACAGGTGAGCTGTTATGTAGGTGCTGGGATCTGAACCTGGGAACGCCGAAAGTGCTCTTCACTACTGAGCCATCTCTCCAGCTGTCAAAGACTATTTAATGTTTCCCTTCTTTTTAAAAAAAATTGTTTTAAATTATTGTTGTTTTCTTGTAAGGGATTGAATCCAGGTCCCTGTATGTGCTAGGCAAGTGCTTTGTCACTGAGCTACAGCCCATGCTCAATTTACCACTTTTTTTGCTTTTTAAAAAATTTTTTAATTTTTTTTTATGTGCATGAGTGTATTATTGCCTGCATGTATGTAAATATATCAGTGTTGTATAATGCCCTTAGAGGCCAGAAGAGGGTGTTGGATCTCCTGGAACTGGAGTTACAGATGGTTGTTAGCTGCCATGTGGGCTCTGGGAACCGAACCTTGTTCCTCTCCAACTGCTGAGCCATTGCGCCCAAAAGATTATTTAAGGTTTGCTTTTTAAAAATATTTTATTTTTTATTTTTATATACATGAGTGTATTGCTTGCATATGTGTAAGTATACCCATGTTGTACAGTGCCCAAGGAGGTCAGAAGAAAGCGTCGAATTCCCCTGAAACTGGAGTTATGGATGGTTGTTAGCGGCTATGCGGGTGCTGGGAATTGAACCTGGGTCCTCTGGAAGAACAAGAGTTCTTAATTGCTGAGCCATCTCTCCAGCTCCCCTATTTAAGATTTTTTTTAAGTTTTCCTCTTTTTTTTTTTTTAATTTGTTTTTGAGATTGGGTCACCCTGTAGCCCCACCTGGCCTAGAACACACTGTGTAGACCAGGCTGGCCTGAATCTCTGCCTGCCTCTGCCTCCTTAGTTTTGGGATTAAAGGCATGCACTACCACGCCTGGCTAATCCACCACTTTTCATTGCTATATCCATGCAGTTAATCCTTTGCAGTTTGCTTCTATGTCCACAATTTCACTGATGTCACACTTAGGAAACTCACTTGGTGACTTTGCAATACCAGGATTCAACTGTGTTGACTTTTGTTGTAGCATCAGGGTCCCAGCCCAGGCTGGTCACTATGACTCACTTGTAGTCGGGGATGACCTTAAACTCCTGATTCTCCTGCCTCTACCTTCCCAGTGCTGGGATTACAGATTGCTGTCACCATCCCCAGCAATAGTGTTGACTTTTTGCTCATCTTTGAAATTATTCCATATTTTGATCATTCTTTCCCAATCCCCTTTCTGATCCATCTAAAGTGCTTGAATAGGGTTGGCTTTCCTCACATGTACCTTAATTGATGCTCTTCTGCAAGGCTTCTTGGTTTCAGCCCTCTTCAAAAGGGGTAGCCAGTCACACAGCAGACTGAGAGGATTCCTCAAAGACTCAGGTACTCAGTACCTAGGTTCTCCCACTAACATTTTTTTTCTGTACTTTATCATGTATCTATCCATTTCTCTATCTAGCTATTAATTCAGTTTATTCACCTCTCAAGTTTTGATATATTTTTATTATTCCATTTAAGATTTTTTTTTTGTTGTGCTTTGTGAGTGTGTGTATGTGTTTGGTATATCTACGTGGGCGTGTGAGGGTGTATTTGCCCATGCCAATGTGCACAGAGACTGGAGGAAGACATCAGGTATCCTGGTCTATCACTGTTCACCTCAGTTCCTTGAGACAGGGTCTCTCTCTGATTGTGAAGCTAGGCTGACGCCAGCAAAGCTGCAGTGATCCCTTTGTCTCCACCCCCTCAGCACTAGGGTTACAAGCATGCGCATGGCTATACCCAGCTTTTTATGTGGGAACTGGGGATCTGACCTCAGGTCCTCATGTTTCCATAGCAAGTGCCATCTCCCCAGCCTCTTTGTTGTGATTAAAAAAATTTTTTAAATTTATTTTTATTTTATGTGTATGAGTGTTTTGCCTGCATGTATGTTAGTGCTTCTATGTGTTGCAGTGCCTGCAGAGGCCAGAAAAGGGCATCAAATTTCCCCTGGAACTAGAGTTAACAGAGATTGTGAGCTACCTTGTAAGTGCTGGGAAACAAAACTTAGGTCCTCTACAAGAGAAGCCAGTGCTCTTCTTAACTGCTGAACCATCTCCAGCTCCTCATTGTGATTTTTATCAGAACATATATTTAAGAATGTGTTGGTTAATGGTAGGACATTTAGGGATTTTATTATCTTTGTTACTGATTTTCTTTTTTTTTTCTTTTTTTTTTTTTTTTTTTTTTTTTTTGGTCTTTTTGAGACAGGGTCTCCCTGTAGCCCCAGCTGTCCTGGAACTCACTATGTAGACCAGGCTGGCCTTGAACTCACAGAGATCTGCCTGCCTCTGCCTCCCAAGTGCTGGGATTAAAGGCATGCACCACCATGCCCCGCTTTTGTTACTGATTTTTAATGTAATCCATTATGTTAACAGGATTTCAAGCCTTTCAAATTTCTTAATACTTTATGACTTAGTGTATGAGTCCATTTTGGTAAAATTTTATTAACTCAATGAATGTATATTTTACAGTTGTTGGGTATAGGACTCTCTATATGTTAGCTAGGTTTTTTGATATTGTTCTTCTATATCCTTGGTTATTTTTTTGCTACTTGTTCGATCAGTTGCTAAAAGAAGAATATTAAAATGTCTCACTATGGGAATCTTTTTTGTGTGTGTTCGTATGCATCTCTGGATGCACACATTCTTGTGTGTAGTATATGTATGTGCTCATGTGAGTGTGTGCATTTGTGCAAGTATGCATGTGTGCATGTGCATGTGTGGGTGCAAAAGCCAAAAGCCATCATTAGGTGTCTTCCTCAGTCGTTCTCCACCTTGTTTATATATTTATTTGAAACAAAGTCTCTCATGGAACCTGGAACTTGCAAGTTTAGCTAGACTGGCTGGTCCCTGAGTTCCAGGGATGTGTCTGCTACTGCATGCAGCTTTTATGTTGGCACCCTGGATCTGAAGTCAGGTCCTCACTTTTGTGCAGCAGTAACTTCACTGACTAAACTGTCTGCATTGCCCCCTACTATATGAATCTTATAAATTGTGTTGGGGATGTAACTCAGTGGTGAAGTGCTTACCTGGCACATACAAACCACTGGGTTTGATTCCCAACTCCAGAAAGGGGAAAAAAATATTTATAAATCAGTGAGGAAAAAAAAAATTCAGCACAATAGAAATATGAGGAAAAATAGAAACTTCATAAGAAGATACTCAAATAGCAAATAAGCATATAAAAATCTGCTCAATTCATTAGTTGTCAGAGATTTGCAAACTAAAATTACACTGAGTTAAACTTGTATACCAACTATAAAAGCTAAAATTAAAGCACCACTATTGGGAGTCAGCAAAAATATGGAGCACAGGAAATTCTCACACATCATTGGTGGGAATATTAATTGATACAACCTGTCTATACAACCATTGTATAGACAACTATTTGACATCTTTTAAAGCTGAACATATATAGACCCCATGTGTTGGCACTTTCAGTGCTATGACAAGCTACTTAAGAAAAACAACCCGAGAAGAAAGATTTATTGTGGCTCACAGTGTCAGAAGTTTCAGTTTGTGATTGACTGGTGCCATTGCTTTGGTCCTAAAGCAAGACAGTATCATGGCTGAGAGGGCAGAGCTACTCATGGCAGCTATGAAGCAGAGAAGGGCAAAGGAAGGGGCCCAGGACAAGATACAACACGTGTCTAGTGGCCCCCTTTCTTCTCCCCTCTAATTTTCCATCACCTCCCAATAGAGTCATCATATTTTGACCCCATCAATGGATTAATCCATTTTTGAGGCAGAGGTTCATGATGTAATTATTGCCTAAAAGGACCTTGGAACATTGCAGTGGGGACCATGTGTTTAACACACAAGCTCTTTCATTTATTTTTAAAAATCTATTTTTACTTTACATGTATGAGTGTTTTGCCTGCATGTATGTAAGTGTACCTGTGTGTGCAAAATACCCATGGAGGTCAGAACGTGTGTAATCCCCTGGAACTGGATTTACAGATGGTTTTTGGCTACCATGTGGGTGCAGGGAACTGAGCCCAGGTCCTCTGCCAGAACAGCCAGTGCTCTTAACCACTGAGCCATCTCTTCAGCCCCATTATTTGCTTATTTTTGACTTCTTTTAGTATGTATGTATGCATGTATGTATGGTGTGTTGCATGCCAGGACAACTTTTGTGGAGCTGGTTCTCTCCTACCTTTATGTGTTCCTGAGGATTGAACTCAGGTGCTTTTACCTACTGAGCCGTCTCACCGGCTCTAATAAATGAATTCTTTTTTTTTTGGTCTTTTTGAAATAGGGTTTCCCTTGTAGCTCCAACAGGCCTGGAACTCACAGAGATCTACCTGCCTCCAAGTGCTGGGATTGAAGGTGTGCATCACCACGCCCAGCCTGCCACCATACCTGGCCTTCCTAACACATGAATTCTTTAAGGATATACTTCATATTAAAACCTAACACCTCATTAACAACCATTTCTACTCCTGCGTTCATACCCAAAAGAAATTAGTGTGGTTTTCAACTAAAAATCAAGTGTGAGAACTGATACAGCTAAAATTCATAAATAACCCAAATGCTAATTGATAGTAGAATAGATAAGTCATAATATTGGCAGATCATAAATGAACAAACTAATACTATATGTTACAGCATGGGTAAACTTTTAAAAATATTTTATTCATTTTTATTTTATGTTTATGAATGTTTTGCCTGCATGTATGTAAGTGCATCATGTGCATGCAGTGCTCACATGGGCCAGAAGAGGGCGTCAGATCCCCTAGAACTGGAGATAGGAATGGTTGTTAGCCTCCATGTAGGTGCTGGGAATCGAACCCTGGCCTCTGGAAGGACATCTAGTGTTCTTAACTGCTGAGCCAACATCATTCTAAATGGAGAAAAACTGGAAGCCTTTCCATTGAAATCAGGAACCAGACAAGGCTGTCCACTATCCCCACTTCTCTTTAACATAGTACTTGAAACTCTTGCAAGAGCAATAAGATGAGAAG
>NW_008329126.1:1153503-1169268 GCF_000622305.1 Nannospalax galili | reverse complement strand
TATCTGGGCCAACTGTATGGCCTTAAACACCCAAAAGGAAAGTATAACCAAAGATTAAAGGGGCCAATATAATTTCATAAGAGTCCATAGGTATAGCTACAGGCTATATAACAAGCAACAATGCCAGACAATACCTTCTGTTGAGTTGTTGGCCAGGGTGGCCAAAGGGATTCCCAGATAGTAAACCAGCATAGAACTGGGAAAATAAACAGCAGACCCCAAACTTATCCAAAGGAATATTGACAACTGATTACCGCTAGATGAGGAACAGCTGACACTCCTAAAACAAAAACCTCTAGATAGGCTAACTAGATTCGCCAGAAGGGCAAGTAGTGGGGAATGGCTGGGGGTGCCGACAACACAGCAGATGGTAGGAGGGATATCAGAGTTTAAGGGTTCTAGTGGGGGGATGGAGGCTATGGGAGGGTGCTATCTGGGAAGTGGGTGTAAAAAAAGAATTCAATAGAAACAGTATTTGTGGCATTTTGCCTGAAATCTCCCCATCCTGTAGCCAATTGGAATGAACGTTTGCCAGTGTGGATGGGCCAGGAGGTCTGGTAGCTTTCATACTGCAGTTGAAGGGCTGCTTAATCAGTTTGGATGGTGGGTGATGTCTATGTTCAATAGCATTGTTGGTTTGAGTGAGCATTTCGTCAATGGATAAATAGCATAGAACAAAGGCTTTGCTCAACTGAAGGCTCTTTGTGGTTGGGGCGAGCATATTGTTGACTGAGGCTGCATGTATACTCAGAGGAGACATAGGTCCAAGAGAAATTAAAACCCAAAGACTTGAAATGAAATGGTCTGAACCAAGCTTTGCGACTCCACACATAAATTCATAAACAAAGGTATAAAGCTTTCTGTCTTCAGGACTTTGTGCCTTGTCTAATCATTGGCTAGTATCAATTGGAATGACTCCTTAGAAACCACATTTACAGCCACTGCATACTGTGAGGGAAAGAGATTTTATGAGGAGGGAGAAGGAGGGGCAGGGAGTATTTGACAAACTATCCTAAAATGTACATGGACATCCAAATGGCCAGAATAGCCAAAATAATTTTGAAGAGCTAGAGAAAAGTTTTGCTACTTATATTACTTTCTATAAAGCCACAGTTATCAAGACTATGACATTGCTGCATTGCTGGGTATATAAATCAATGAAGCAATTTAGATTACACAAGGAAACTTTTAATATATTTTTAACAGAGGTACACCCTTAATTCAAGATTTTGGTGCATGTCAAGCCCCTATGTAAAACAGTCTCTTAACATTTGTGCTGCAGTATAACTCACATTGCATTGCAATCAAACCAGTAAATGCTTCACTGTCTGCCTGATAAATTGCTACATCATGCTTGGTGTTTGGCATGTTACAATGCTGGGATCACAGTATGGACTTTTACTTGCATTTTATGCCAGGTATGTGTCTATCTTGGACACTGTCTATTCATGGTAGAGTAAAAAGGAGATACTTTGAATTTGGGGAAGTAAAAATGGCTTTTCCTTTCATGTCTTCCAGTATTGCAGAAAGGTTGTAGGTAGCATCCATAAGAGATTAGGAACTCTAGATTTTGAATCTGGGTATACTTTGTTAATGTTTGGTTGCTTTAGAAAGTTCCCTTTGGTGAAAGGAAGCATTAACTAGTTCACTGAGTGTGTGCCTTCTGTATGTTTTTCTGCTGTAGTCTAATCTAGAATGGGCTGGCTTTTTCTATACTCAGTGCCTTATTTGCTTTGTGAAGGTTGAGTATGTATAACAGATTGGTTCCCTTCTGGAAATGGCCTACACTATATAGGCACTTACATATACATAAAATTTAGCTGCTTTTGTATCTGTGGCCAATATAACTCCTGAACTAAGGCCATACTGCTGTATTTTGAGACATGTTTATCATGAAGCTATATAATGATAGAAGGGCTCTTTTGTGGCAGTTTCATTCTTTAAAGGAACAAATAAACTTGACTCTTTACTGAGCCTTGGCATGTTATAGAAGGAATGATGCAAAATGGTACAGAGCAGAGCATGACTTGGGACTTGCAGTTTTTATTATGGCTGGTGGTCGTGTTAGGTAACCCTAGAAATCTTTTCACCCGAGTCACCTCAGTGTCCTAAGATTAAGATTCTTTTTGTCTCACTAATTCATTTTCTATCTTATCATTTAGTTTCTCTCTGTACTTAGGTCATTTGCATGCTTCTGTTTTGGAGGGTTTCTCTAGAAGGTTATTAGGCTGTCACTATACAGCATCGGATTAACTTTCTATCCAAAATTTTGGTGGGAAAAATTTTTCTTGTGGTGCAAGATTGAAATCAGGTATAACTCCCCTGAATTATAGCAATCCTGAGGACTTCTCTCAGGGAATTATTATTCCGTAGACTGCTTTTTCTCTCACTACAAGGGCACAGTATCATGAACATCTACTGAATTAAAACCAAATCAGGAAGATAACTACTGTGCAATGTTCCACCATTACTTATTTCTTTCTATTTCTAGGGCCAATTTGCCTTTCTAGTGATGTATGTGCCCACCAGACTTTATAGGCTGATTTTTTCTTCCCTGGTTAAAATGGGTTGGACTTCTTTGTCCAAAATATTTGGGCCCCTTTTCTTATTAAAGAGTTCGCTCATGTCTTTTCTATATCCCTTTTATACTAGCACTGTGTTTTATGATCAGGTTTTGGTGAATATAGTCTTCGTGTGTTTCCCTACTTTGGCTTGAGATTTAGAATTGTGCCTCCACTTTTTCAGAGTTCCTTAGTTAGGGCATGTTTCCTTTCTTGATTTTTCTCTCCTTGCTTGTTTTCCCCTCTTAGAGAATAATAATACTACTTGTTTTGATTGGATTGCAGAAATTACCTACTTAGGCTGTGCTGTTCTCCTCCTTTTGGATTCCGTGACCCCATTGTTCTCTTGGCTTAGTTATTCTAGCATGCCTTGCTGTCTTTTTATCCAGGGCCCTCCCTGTCAGGTGCTTCTGGCAGCTGGGAAGAGCAGTGGAGCTTTTCTCTGATGACTGTCAGAACAAAGTGACTGTTAATGAAACACGCTTGTGGCTAAAGTAGAGCTTCTGTTTTTCAAGATCTTAGATTCCTTCCCCTTTCCTCTGAGTCTCTTTGGAAAATCAACTAATTCTGTGCATGAACCATGTGTAGAAAAAAAAATACAAAAAAAGATGAGAGGTGGGAAAACACTGAAATTGAGGACAGAGTAGACAAACACCTGTAGTTTGAGGCCATCAGAAATATTCTAGCCTGACTAGAGCAGGGGCAAGCAAATAGACAAGGCACAGTATCTCTTGTCCTCCTGGGTTTTAAACAGTACAAGGGGCGGGGGGGACTATGGCTTGTGTTTACAAGGCCAAAATCTGAAGAAAAGTTTCTAGCCTTTGTCATAGTGCTTCAAAGGTAAGTTGTAGGTACCATATTTGGGCAACATTTACTTTTAAAAAATAGATTTTATAATTTTTTGTATTTTTGTAAGAATTTTGTAATTTTGTAAGAAAATAAAAGCTGTTTTTTGGTTTTGTTTTTCTTTAATATTTTTACTTACTATTTTTATTCTATTTGTATGGGTGTATTGCCTGCATGTATGTAAGTGCATTCATGTTGTTCAGTGCCTGTGGAGGTCAGAAGAGGGCATCAGAGTCCCTGGAACTGGAGTTGTAAACAGTTGTTAGCAGCCATGTAGGTGCTGGGAACTGAACCTGGGTCCTCTGCAAGAACAGCCAGTGCTCTTAACCTCTGAAGCATCTCTGCAGCCTTCTGGTTTGGTTTGGTTTTTTAAAAATTTTTATTTATTATTTTTATTTTATGTGTATGAATGTATTGCCTGCATGTATATGAGTGCACCTTTGTCGTGCAATGCCACAGAGGTCAGAAGAGGGCTTTGGGTTCCCCTGGAACTGGAGTTAAGAATGGTTCGGTTTGTAGCCGCCATGTGGGTGCTGAGAATCGAATCCAGGTCCTCTGCAAGAGCAGTCAGTGCTCTTAACCACAGAACCATCTCTCCAGCCCCTTGTTTTGTTGTTTTTTTTTTTTGTTTTTTTTTTTTGTTGTTGTTGTTGTTTTTTGGTCTTTTTGAGACAGGATCTCCCTGTAGCCCCAGCTGTCCTAGAACTCACTATGTAGACCAGGCCAGCCTTGAACTCACAGAGATACACCTGCCTCTGCCTCCCGAGTGCTGGGATTAAAGGTGTGCACCACCACGCCTGGCTTGGTTTGGTTTTTTGAGAAACAAATAACTACCATCTTTACTTCTTAATGTCTAAACCTTTATTTTATATGCACAAATTAGATAAAAAAAATTCTTGAACTCATGTGATATTGTAACTATGTTGAAAAGAAATGACCCAGTTTGGACCTTGCCATGCTATATTATTCCATTAAGAGAGCTTAGTGCTCACTTAGTGCTAAGTTGTTCAATGGATTTGGATGGCATTTCAAAAGTGAAGTCTCTTCAGTGATTGTTAAGGAAGGGCATTAATTCTTTTAGGGTGTAGCATCCTGTTGAAGGTAGTTTGTGACCTGAGTTCAGTCACTGGAACTCATTTAAGGATGGAAGAAGAGAATTGACTCTATAATGTCTTTTGACCTCTACATGTATTCTATGGTACCTGTACTTATCCACATATCATCACACATTCTCTCTCTCTCTCTCTCTCTGATAATAAAAATTAATTTTTTTTTAAATTTATTTTAAATTTGTGTATGACTATTTTGTCTGTATGTATGTAAGTGCACCCGTGTTGTGCAGCGCCCACAGATCCCCTGGAACTGGAATTACAGATAGTTGTTAGCCACCATGTGGGTGCTGGGAACCAAATTCAGGTCCTCTGGTAGCTCAACCAGTGTTCTTAACCACTGAGCCGTCTCACTAGCCCCCAATAATAAACATTTTAAAACTACATTAAATAGCTGGGTGTGGTGGCACACTCCTTTAATCCTAGCACTTGGGAGGCAGTGGCAGCTGGATCTCTGTGAGTTCAAGGCTAGCCTTGTCTCTGTAGTGAGTTCCAGGCCAGTTGGGGCTACAGGGAGACCCTGTTTCAGAAATACCAAAAAAACCTACATTAAATAAAAGACCTAAATGATTTCTTTGACAGAAGTCATTAAGGAACCCTCCATTATATTTTTCATTTCCTTGTTTTGTAATGTAGTTTATACTTTGAATAAGATTACCTGAAAATTAAACAGGAATTAGGCCAAAACAAAATAAATTTAAAAACACTTGATTTTCAAAATTTGTCATTCGACTAAGCATTCCTTTCTTTTTTATTCTCTTCCATGCCTTGGGGAAAAACCAAACTTCTACTGAGAGTCAAAGAAGTAAAAAGTAACTGAGATATTATACATAAACCATAGATGGAGCTGGAGAGATGGCTCAGTGGTTAAGAACATTGGCTGCTCTTGGAGAGGACCTGGGTTTGATTTCCAGCACCCACATGGTGGCAAACAGCTATCTATAACTGCAGTTCCAGGGGAATTCGATGCCTTCTTCTGACCTTTTCAGGCAATTGCAGGACATGGGTGCACTTACATGCAGGCAAGATGCTCATACACATAAAATACAGTATTTTAAGCCATAGATAAAAAGAGTTTTAAAGTATATAAAAATATATAAACAAACATATATACACTTGGCGTAGACGAAGTATTTATATGTATTAGTAGGTGTATTCATAGGTGTCTACATGTTTGGTTTGCCCCAATTCATATGTTGAAACCTAGTCACCAGGGTATCTGATGGTGTAGGGCCTTTGGGAAGTGATGATAGGAGTAGTACCTTTTTTTTTTTTTTTTTTTTTTTTTTTGGTCTTTTTGAGACAGGGTTTCCCTGCAGCTCCAGCTGGCCTTTAACTCCCTATGTAGACCAGGCTGGCCTCGAACTCACAGAGATCTGTCTGCATCTGCCTCTCAAGTGTTGGGATTAAAGATGTGCACTACCATGCCCAGCACCTTTTTTTTTTTAGGATTAAAAAATATATTTTTATTTTTATATGTATTGTATTGCCTGCATGTATATAAGTGCACCAGTGTCATGTAATGCCCAGGGAGGTGAGAAGAGGGCTTTGGATCCCCTGGAACTGGAGTTACTGATGGTTGTTACTGCCATGTCAGTGCTGAGAACAGAACTCGGGTCTTCTGCAAGAGCTGCAAGAGCAGCTAGTGCTCTTAACCACTGAGCCAGCTCTCCAGCCCTTTAAAAAATATTTTTATTTATTTTTAACTATGTGTATGAGTCTGTGTGTGGATATTTGCTTGTGAGTGCCTGTGTCTGCAGAAGCAAAAGGTGTGGGATCCTCCTGGAGCTGGAGTTACAGGCAGTTGTGAGCCACCCAACATGGGTGATGAGAAACAAACTTGAGTTCTCTGCAAGAGCAGTAGGTGCTCTTAACCACCGAGACATCTCTCCAGCCCGGGAAATTCATACCTTTATAAAACAAGTTCCAGGGGCTGGAGAGATGGCTCAGCAAGTTAAGAGCACTTGCTGCTCTTGCAGAAGACCAGGGTTTGGTTCCCTGAACCCACCTGGCAGCTCACAACTACTTGTAATTCAAGGTTCCAGGTGATCTGATGCTGTCTTCTGGCCTCCTCAGGCACCAGGCACACACATGATACACATATATGCCTAACAAACAAATACTTGTAAAAATAAACAAAATCTCTTAAATAAGTAAATTTTTTTTTGGTCTTTTTGAGACAGGGTCTCTCTGTAGCCCCAGCGGTCCTGGAACTCACTATGTAGACCAGGCTGGCCTTGAACTCACAGAGATCCGCCTGCCTCTACATCCCGAGTGCTGGGATCAAAGGCATGCACCACCACGCCCGGCTAAATAAGTAAATCTTTAAAAAGCAAAGAAACAAAAAATAAAACAAGATGTGCTGGATAGCTTTAGTTGTCAACTTGGCACATCTGGGTTGAGGGAGCCTCAAATGGGGAATTGCCTCCATTGGACTGGCCATGTCTGGAACACTTTCTTGATTTTTGAGTGATGTGGGTGGACCCAACCATTGGTGGTGCCACTCCTGGGCAGGTGGTCCAAAATTGTATAAGAAAACAGGTTGAGGGGCTGGAGAGATGGCTCAGCAGTTAAGAACACTGGTTGTTCTTGCAAAAGACCTGGGTTCGAATCCCAGCACTCATATGGCAGCTAACAACTGTCGGTAACTCCAGTTTCAGATCTGACAGCCTTTTCTGTCCTCTGAGGGCATTGCACGACACGGGTGCACTTACCTACACGCAGGCAATACACACATACACATAAAATAAAAATAATAAATAAATAAAAATTAAAAAACAAAACAAAACAGGTTGAGCACAGGCCAGGAGAGCAAGCCAGTAAGCATTCCTCCATGGCCTGTGCTCAATCTCCTGCCTCCAGATTCCTGCCCTGAGTTCCTACCTTGGGGTCCCTCAGTAATGAACTGTGACCTGGGAGATAATAAATAAAACTTTTCCTTCCCAAGTTGGTATTGGTCAGCATGTTTTGTCACAGCAATTGAAGGTAAACTAGAATACAAAACCTAGAAGCTGTCTTGTCCCTTCTGCCATGTGAGAGCACAACAAAGAAGGGACTATTGGTGAGCCAGGAAGTAACCCTTTGCAGACTCTGCATTTCCTGGTGCCTTCATTTTGTATTTTCCTAGCCTTTAGAACTGTGAGAAACATTTTTATTATTTATAAGCTTTGATTTAAGTTCATGATATTTTGTTATAGCATCCTAAATGGGCTAAGGTAGTGGTTCTGTGTATGCACACATATATCTACATACAAATTTTCCTGTTGTCAGAGGGCAAAGTTACAGTAATTTAAAGATCCTAATTGGCTTTCTTTTAAATTCTAGAATAAAGTAACAAACACTTCATTTCATAAAAGATGAATAAGTATTCCAGTATGCTGAGCAGAGGAGATTGGTTTTACAGACAGGAAAGGACTCAAGAAAAGAGAAACAAAAGGCTGATTGGGGGCTAGAGAAACAGCTTAGTGGCTGCGGTACTTGCTGCTTTTGCAGAGGATCAGAGTTGGGTTCCTAGCATCCAAGTTGGATGGTTCACATCTACTTATAACTCCAGCTCCAAGGTATCCAAAGCCCTCTTCTGGTCTTTAAGGGCACCTACAAACACATGTAGCAGACACACAGAGATTACATACATGCTTATAAATAACAAAATAAAATAAATCTTTTTTTTTTTTAAGCTAATTGAGCAGGGCATGGTGGTGTCTACCTTTAATTCCAGCACTCAGGCAGAGGCAGGCAGATCTCTCTGAATTGGAGGCCATCCTGATCTACATAATGGAGTTGAGGTCAGCCAGAGATGTGTAGCAACACCCTGTCTTATAAAAGGAAAATACAACTATAGCTGATTGGTCTTTCAAAGTTTCACTCGATGTAAGGCAGGGGCAGGAAGATAGAACAGTAGAAAAATAGCTATTGGTTAACATTTGTTTGCTTAAGGTTACCTTTGTGTATGTATGGATTAAGCCAATGGGAACATCATTATATGTTAATGAAAATGATCCTAAATGGAAATTGCCTATCATGTCTTTAATCCTGATTTGTCTGAAGGTCATATAAAGAACTTAGTATCAGTTTGCTTGGAACTTCAGTATAAGTGTTGCCACCTTGATTTTTTAGGTTGATCTGTTTGGGCACAGTGCAAGAATTTAGTTCAAAACAATGACCCTTCATAACTGTTAACATTTTGCTAAACACAATAGAAAATCTGTCTCTCTTTTTTTTTTTTTCTTTTTTTCTTTTTGAGGTAGGATCTCCCTGTAGGTCCAGCTGGCCTGGAACTTTCTAGGTAGACTAGGCTGGCCTTGAACTCACATAGATCCACCTGCCTCTGCCTCCCAAGTACTGGGACTAAAGGTGTGCTACACCATGCCTGGCTCAATTTTTTTTTTTTTTTTTTCAAAGAGTTATCCCTCCTGGAACAGTTTGTCCTCTGGTTTTAACAGACATTTTGAGGATTCTTCCACATTGTATTATTCTTCCTCTCCCTCCCTCCCTCTCTTTCCCCCACCCTGTCTTGTTCTACTCCTCCTCCCTCAGTTTTTCTCTATCCTTTTGGGAGACATTAATAGCTTCCTGGGAAAGGTAGGTGAGAGATTACACTTGACCCACCCATTTTCACCTGGTGTCTCTCTTTGGTTCTTATCTGTGCTCTGGTGCACAACTATTTCTCTTGTGCTGTTATGCTCCTTCCCCACCCTATCCAGGGCCTCTGTAGTTCCCCCAGATCACAGAGTAATTCTAGTAAAATTTAATTGGCTAGTGGTAGAGAGAGAATCATTAGTGGTAGAAGATGGAGGGTCTGAGCATCTGAGTGATTCCTTTGTTGCTTCTCATATGGACCCCCAGTCAGTTCTGCTTTTATCTTCACTCTCCCCCTTTTGCCTCTCACAGTTGTCCTTGTTAGCAAGTTTAAATTATATTCAGAATTAAATGTGCATGTTATTATAATAAAGTTAGGTACTTTACAAGTCCTCTGTCTCCTTTTCTTCAAAATTATCTACTTACCTCTTGGGTGTTAGGCAGATATTAAAGTTTCTTTTTATTTATTTTTATTTTATGTGTATGTGTGTGTGCCTGAGTACATGTGTATGTACCATGTGTGTGGAGGAGCTTTTGGAGGTCAGAGAGGGCATCACATATCCCCTCACACTGGACTTACAGGAATTTGTGAGCAGTTGTGAGCTGAACCCATTTGTGCCTTGTGGGTACTGGAAATCAAACCTGGGTCCTCTGCAAGAGCAGCAAGTGCTCTTAACCACTGAGACATCTCTCCAGCTCTTAAACTTCTTAAAGGGCAGTTCAGCTTTGCTTATTAGATGCATTAGCACACTTTTTATTGAATACACTACATTCATTCTAAATTCTTAATTTTAAAAATTGATTTACTGGGCATGGTGGTACAAGCCTATAATCTGAGCCCTTGGGATGTGAAAGTGATGCAATCAGGAGTTGAAGGCCATTCTTTGCTATCTAGCAAATTTAAGGCCAACCTGATTTACATGTAACCGTGTCCTTTTTTTTTTTCAAATTTTAAATTATTTTTAAATTTATTTTTTATTTTTGAGAATTTTATGCATGAATATTATATTTGCATTATTTCTGTCCCTCTTAATTCCCCTCAAGCTCCTCACATGCCCCCCAACTTCCTCAATTATTATTGTCCTTGATTGCCTGTAGCTCTTTATCTTGAGGTGGGACCCCATGAACTTTCCCCCATTTACATTGGCATGTCAACTGCTTATGACCCCGTCTAAAAAAAACAGGGGTGAGGAAGGCCCATAAGGGGCTGGAGAGATAGCTCAGCAGTTAGGAATACTGACTGCTCTTGTAAAAGATTGAGATTTAGTTCCTAGGACCCACATAGCAGCTAACAATAGCCCTTAACTCCCATTCCAAGGGATCCAATATGCCCTCTTCTGGCCTCCACGGGCATTGCATGCAGATGTGCGCTTACATACATGCCGGCAAAGCACTCATACACATTAAGAAAAAAAAAGCCCCCAAACAAGAAAAACAGGACAGGTGAAACAGCTCATTGGGTAAAGACACTTGCCACAAGCCTTATGATCTGAGTTTAATCCATGAGAACCACATGGTGGAAAGTGAGAACCTCAACCTTGCAATTGTCCTCTGATCTCCATATGCAGACCCCACACACAGATACACACCTGTGTGCATTCACATACCCAAAGAAATAAAAAAATTTTAAGAGCTAGAAAAAAGGAAGTACTCCTAAAAATTGATTTTTTTAAGAATACAATTTAAAAAAATTTTATGTGTATGAGTATGTTGCCTACATGTTTTTTATTTATTTATTTTTATTTTTTGGTCTTTTTGAGACAGGGTCTCCCTGTAGCCCTAGCTGACCTGGCGCTCACTATGTAGACCAGGCTACCCTTGAACTCAACAGAGATCTGCCTGCTTCTGTCTCCCGAGTGCTGGGACTAAAGGCATGTGCCACCACGCCCAGCTTTGCCTGCATGTTTGTAAGTGCACCCATGCAATGCTGATAGAGATCAGAAGAGGGTGTTGGAAACCCTGGAACTGGAGCTACAAACATTTGTTAGCCACCATCCAGGTGATGGCTAAGAATCAAACCCAGGTGTTCTGCAAGAGCAGCCAGTGCTCTTAACTGCTGAGTCATCTCTCCAGTCTTGTAAAACAATAAATTTTTAAAAACTAGAAAAAAGGAAAGACTCCTAAAAATTGCTTTTTTAGGAAAACAAATTAATAGTGCAATGTTTTCAAAATTTTAACAGTTTAAGTGAAAAAAAATTCTGAAAGCTGTTTACCCTTATCTCTTTTTCATTGTTTCCTCCCTCCCTTTATTCCCCTTCCCCCACCTTACTTCCTCTGTCTTCTCTCTCCGTGACTCTGTCTCTATGTCTTTGCCCTTCTCTGTCTCTGTCTCTCTCTCTGAGGCAGGGTCTCAATATGTAGGCTAGACTGTCCCCTAAATCCCTGTTATCCTGCTGCTTCAGCTCCCTGATTACTGGGATTAGGTCTGTATCGCTGTGCCCAACTATACAATTTTATGAGATTTTTTTTTAAAGTTAGGTTTATTGAAGTATAATTTACCTACAATAAAGTTTACCTTTTAAAAATTATGCTACTTGTGGTTTTGACATATGTTCCTACCTGTGTAATGATCAACACAATCAAGATCAGAATGTAGAACATCTCCATCTCCCTCACAGGCATTTCCCCACCAATACCTAGATCAGCCTGTACCTAGAGCCTTGTTTCAGAATATCATGTCTGTGGAATTACACAGCAAGTGTTCTTTTCTCTTGTGTCCTGTTTCTCTTGAGCATGATGCTTTGGAGAGTCATCCATGGCATTACTCAGTATGGTATACTGATAATGATCATGGATGTGGAGCTTGAAAGAAATTACTGCATGGCAAAGAAAGTTGTAGACAATGTAGTGAGGTTTGTTTTTAAAAAACTGTGCCCTGACATTGTTTCCAGACCATGGTTTTTGGTATCACAGATGTTGCATGGTATAGTTGGAGAAACACTGAAATGAAACCCAGGAAACTTGGTTTCTTCTTTGTGTTTTATACTTTTGAGAGCTTGCACAAGTTATTCAGTCTGAGCTCATTTTCTTTACCTTTTCTAAAGTCCCAGACTACGCTCAAGCTAACTAAATACATTAACAGAAGCGGATGAAGAATTAGGGACTGGAGAGATGGCTCAGCAATTAAGAGCACTGACTGCTCTTGTAGAGGACTTAGGTTTGGTTCCCAGCACCCACATGATGGCTAACAACTGCCTTAACTCAGTTAAGATCTGCCATCCTCTTCTGGTCTCTGTGGGCATTGCACAACATGGCTGTACTTACATATATGCAGGCCAAAGGCTCATACACAAAAAAATAAAAATAAGTCCAAAAAACTCTAATTAAAAATTTATTTATTTATTTATTTATTTATTTATTTATTTATTTATTTATTTTTGGTCTTTTTTGAGACAGGGTCTCCTTGTAGCCCTGCCTGGCCTGGAACTTGCCATGTAGGCCAGGCTGACCTCAAACTCACAGGGATCCACCTGCCTCTGCCACCCAAGTGCTGGGATTAAAGGCGTGCACCACCAAAAAAGAATTTTTTAAAAAATGAAGTTTACTGACTACAATGGAAGAGGGTGGCAGGGTGGGTAGTAAGTAGATTACCACTGCAGGTTTTTTTAAAATAAAAAGGTTCTGCATATTTATTACTTAACCAATCAGTTCACTCATACAGAGCAGTTAACAAGCAATTCAGGTTCCTAAATATGACCTAATCACTAGGTTAAAAACTTTCAGCTCTGTCTGTTAGGACCAGGAAATCACCACAATTCAGCTTAAACGTTAGTTGTGCCATCGTGTGTGAATCCTCACAGACCCAGCTTGCCTCTCCTCCAGTATCTTCTCAGTTGTACCTTATTTTGTTACCTGTTTTCATCTGAATACATTGGGGGAATTGGGTGATTTTGCTTTTGTTTCTTGGCCAGGAATCACTTCATTGTGACAGCCTTGTGAGAAGACATGGTGAGAAAGTGAGACAGGCTTATGGAACACTTTGGTGGACAGAGGGAGAAGAGCTGCAGGCTTTTTTTTTTAATGATGATTGAGGCAGGAGAGTTGCCATAAGGCTATCCTGGGCTATAGAGTAAGCATCAGGCCAGCCTGAGCTACATAGCAAGATACTATTTCAAGCAAACAGACAAACAAAGCACCACCTTAAGTTACAAAAAGTGTAAGGAAAGAGCTTAATTACTGACTTGATAGAGACAGAGAATGATAGCTTTTTTTTTTTCCAAATCTGTAAGATTCTATTGTACGTACGAAACCACATAGTGTGGTAAGTATTGGAAGAAATGACATTGTAAGATGTGATACCACTCAGGAAGATGTGCTGTCTCAAGGGATGAAGAACAAAGCAGTTATACATTTGAAATTGGAGCCAAGAATGGAAAATAGCACCTTAAAACTTGACAGCCAAAGAATATGGCTCTAAATTGTTTTGATAGTTTTTCTTTTCCTTCTTCCCAATATAAGAAATATTTTGATGAAATACTACATTCATTTTTTATTTTTTTCAGGTTTTTTTTGTTGTTGTTGTTTGTTTTCTTGTTTCTTGACAGTGGCTTTCTAATCCAGGCCCACCTGGAACTCACTATGTGAACCAGGCTGGCCTCATAGAGATCTGGCTTTTTTTTTTTTTTGATCTTTTTGAGACAGGGTCTCCCTGTAGCCCCAGCTGTCCTGGAACTCACTATGTAGACCAGGCTGGCCTTGAACTCATAGAGATCCGCCTGCCTCTTCCTCCCCAATGCTGGGATTAAAGGCGTGCACCACCATGCCAGCCCAATTTTTTTTTTTTAAATACAGGGTCTCCCTATAACCACACCTGGCCTAGAACTCACTGTGTAGACCAGGGTGGCCTCCATCTCACAGAGATCCTCCTGCCTCTGCCTTCCAAGTGCTGGGATTAAATGCATGTGCTACCATGCATGGTGTTCTTTAATTTTTTTTTTAATTTTATGTGTATGAATGTTTTGCCTACATGTATGTCAGTGTACTCATGTGTGCAATGTCCAGAGAGACCAGAAGAGGGCGTCACATACCCTGGAACTCGAGTTATGGATAGTTAGCTGCTGTGTGAGTTCTGGGAACTGAACCCAGACCCTCTGAAAGAGCAGCTGGTGCTCTTAGCTACTGAGCCATCTCTCCAGCTCATGGTGAAATATTTTAAAAGTCAGAATCAGTGTAAGAAACTGTAATGAACAATATATCAGTATGTTTAATAAAGACAGAATTGGGGCTCAGTGGTAAGAACAGTGGTTATTCTTGAAGAAGACCCAGGTTCAAATCCCAGCACCCACATGGCAGCTAACATCTTTCTGTAACTCCAGTTCCAGGGGATCTGATGGCCTCTTCTGTCCTCCGTGGGCATTGCACGACACAGGTGCACTTACCTACATGTAGGCATAGCACTCATACACATAAAATAAAAATAATAAAATAGCCGGGCGTGCTGGCACACGCCTTTAATCCCAGCACTCAGGAGGCAGAGGCAGGTAGATCTCTGTGAGCTCAAGTCCAGCCTGGTCTACATAGTGAGTTCCAGGACAGCTGAGGCTACAGGGAGACCCTGTCTCAAAAAAGACCAAAAAAAAAAAAAAAAAAAGTTTTTTTTAAAAAGACAAAATCATGATGCTGAATTTTTCTTTTGCCTTAGTCTCCAGTATAGTGCTTGTACATGCCCCTAAATATTTAATTTATGCATAATGTTTATGCATATTTATTGTATACCGTGTGATGACTGGATATATGTGTACAATGTGTAATGATCAAACCTGAGTAATTAGCATAGTTATCAAGTGAAACATACTTTGTTATGTTGAAAACATTAAAAGTCCTGTTATAAATTTTGAAATATGCAATATATTATTATTGTTCTCTCTGGTCACCTCATTGCTGCCAAGCACTAGAACTTCTGCTCTCTGTAACTTCATGCTCCTTGTTTGTTCTCTTCCCCATTCCTTTCTTCCCTGGAGTTTTCCTTTTATCTATGATTTCACTTCACATACAATTATTTCTACATAATGGAAAAAGTTGAATTTTAGTTGATGAGGGAAGAAGGATTTGTAACATTCTTTTACAGTTTCTCCTGGGCTGGGGAGATGGCTCAACGGTTAAGAGCATGGGTTGCTCTTACAGAGGACCGGAGTTCGATTCCCAGTACCCACATGGTGGTGCTTCTGACCTCCCTGGGCATTGCATTACATGGGTGCACTTAAACATATGCAGGCAATATACTCATACACATACAATAAAATAATAGATAAAATATTAAAACCCTTATTACCTCATAATCTTCTAGCTTAGAATGTTGCTCTTGTAAAGTCTAGGTATCTGTCTTTCCTTCTTTTATAAGTAATTGTAATTTTAGCAGGTGTGTGATAATTTTTACATACACTTTCGAATGATTTTTTTCTTGTTTTCATCTTCTTCAGCTTTGTGCCTTGGGATTACCTTTCATATGTACTTGGGTCATCTTTGCCTATTTCTCTATTTTTTTATTATTAAATTTCATTATTTTTAAAAATTTTGCTTATTATTTTTATGTGTATGTGTGTATTGCCTGCATGTAGGTAAGTGCACCCATGTCATGCAGTGCCCCGCAGAGAATAGAAGAGGCTGTTGGATCCCCTGGAACTGGAGTTACAGACAGTTGTTAGCTGCCATGTGGGTGCTGGGGTTTGAAC
>NW_008329126.1:1144127-1153183 GCF_000622305.1 Nannospalax galili | reverse complement strand
GGCAATATACTCATTCACATAAAAACTAAAAAAAAAAAAAAAGAAGCTTTCCCAGTTAATGAATTCTTTGTGCTACCTCCATTTCAATTTTTTAAATGTATATTTCCTTTAAACCTATTTATGGATCTGGCAAGATGGTTTAGTGGGTAAAGGCACTTGCTAAGCAAGCCTGGCCACTGAGGTTCAATTCCTGGAACCCACACAAAGGTGGAAGGAGAGAGAGATCCAATTCCACAAAGTTGCCACTTTACTTCCACATGTGCTCTGTGGCGTGCATGCTTCCCCCATCATGTATACACAGAATATAATGATAAATAAAAAATTAAACCTGTTTATAGGTATCTTTTATTTATTTTGGGCTGTGTGTGTGTGTGTGTGTGTGTGTGTGTGTGTGTATGTGTGTGTGCAGGTATGCATGCATATATGTGGGAGCACACATGCATGTATATGTGTGTGCATTTGCCTTGGTGGTTGTTCCTCAGAACCACTATCTATCTTGGTTGCATTCTTTTGTTGTTGTTGTTTTAAAGTACTTCTAGGGCTTTTGTTTGTCTTGTTTATTGTGGGGTTTTTTTTTTTTTTTTTTTTTGTCTTTTTGAGACAGGGTCTCCCTGTAGCCCCAGCTGTCCTAGAACTCACTATGTAGACCAGGCTGGCCTTGAACTCAGAGAGATCTGCCTGCCTCTGCCTCCCAAGTGCTGGGACCACAGGCATGCACCACCACGCCCGGCTTTTATATTGTGGGTTTTTTTTTTGGATAAAGTTTCACTATGTAGCCTTGACTGGTGTGTAATTCACTATGTATACTATGCTGGCCCAAATTCACAGATTGCCTGCCTCCGCCTTGTAAGTGCTGGGATTAAAGGCATACATCACATTGCCTGGTCCTCTACCTTGTTTTTTGAGATAGGGTCTCTCATTGGGACCTGGGATTTGCTGATTAGGTTCTGCTGGTTGGCCAGCAAGCCTGAGGGAGCTGCCTACCTCTGCTGTTCTCTATTGGGCTATCCCATCTGACTTTTTTACATGGTTTCTGGGGTTGAATTCGGCCCTCATGCTTGTCAAGGCAGGCATTTTACCCACTGACCTTATCTCCCCAGCCCTTGTAGCCCTCAGTCTTTCCATAGATAACATAATGCTATCTCTCTGCCTCTCTGTGTCTTTGTTTATCTGTATGTCTCCCTGTCTTTCTGTGTCTAACTTCAGGTGTATAGAGTGACATCATATAATTAAGGCTGGCATACACCTTTGATCCCAGCACTGGGAGACAGAAGCAGGTGGATCTCTGAGAGCTTGAGGCCAGCCAGTGGTATGTGGTGAGACCCTAGCTCAAAACATTGGTCCATAGGTAGTCCACTGTTATTTATTTGATTACTTTCTTGTTGTTTTTGTTTTTTGAGACAGGGTCTCTCTGTAGCCCCAGCTGGCTCAGAACTTGCTGTGTAGACCAGGTTGATCTCGATCTCACAAAGATCTGCCTGCTTCTGTCTCTCAAATACTGAGATTAAAAGTGTGTGCCGGCATCTTAAAATACATGAGCTACAGTATGTTATGTTGCCTTGTAAAGAATTTGATTTTGAGGCCTGGGACTTGCTGCGAAGACTAATGACCTTCATTCAATAATCTGGGATCCACACGGTAGAAGGAGACTCTAAAAGTTGTTCTCTGATCTCTATATGTGCCAGGGTATTTGGAAGCCCCCACACAGATAATAAATGTAAAAAAAAAAAAAAAATCAAATGAAGAGTTTTCAGGGTGGGGCAGGTGTGGTGTCTCACTCTGCCTTTAATCCCAGCACTGGGGAGGCAGAGGGAGATGGATCTCTGTGAGATCAAAGCCAGCCTAATCTCCATTTCGATTTCCAAACCAGCTGGGGCTGCAGGGAAACCCTGTCTCAAACAAAACAAAACAAAAAAAAAGAGTTTTGTTTTGAAATTGTTTTTGAGACAACTCTGGGATACCTAAATCAGCCATTTATTAGGTAATTAATTATTACTTTTAAGAAAGGTAGAAGTTATAGGTAAGAGAGTTAAATGTCATCAGAATTTTGATCTAAAAACAACTTGCTAATTGTTTTTTTTAATATTTTCTTTATTATTTTTGTTTTATTTGTATGAGTGTATTGCCTGTATGTATGTGAGTGCACCTGTGTCGTGTAATGCTGTGGAGGTCAGAAGAAAGCTTTGGATTCCCCTGGAACTGGAATTAAGGACAGTTTGTAGTCGCCATGTGGGTGTTGGGAATCAACCCTGGGTCCTCTGCAAGAGCAGTCAGTGCTTTTAACCACTGAGCCATCTCTCTAGCCCCACTAATTGTTTTTAACTTCCACATTCTCTAATTATATTATTTGTTGTATTTCATTTCCCTATCTCATTTTAAAATTTTGTTTGCTCATTTTTTTTTAATGCGTATGAGTGTATTGCCTGCATGTATGTAAATGCACCCTTGTCGTTCAGTGCCACGGAGGTTAGAAGAGGGTGTTAGATTTCCCTGGAGCTGGAGTTGAGGATGGTTCGTAGCTGCCAGTGGATGCTGGGAGTCAAACCCGGGTCCTCTGCAAAAACAGTCAGTGCTCTTAACCTCTGATCCATCTCCAGCCCCACTTTCCCTATCTCTTTTAGATAGCATCTGTTGGTAAACCTTGATATTTCTTGTTGTTGTTATTTGGAAGTATTTACTTTTTTCTTCAGTTTCTCCTAACAAGGATTCCTTTTTTTTTTTGGTTTTGGGTTTTTGTTTTTTTTTCCTTGAGACAGTCTCACCATGTAGCCTGTACTGGCTTGGAACTCACTGTGTAGCCCAGGCTGTCCTTAAACTCTAGGCAATCTTCCTGCTGTAGCCTCCCTAGAACTGGGATTATAGGCAAGACCCATCCAATTTGTAAGGATTGTTTTCTCTGTGTTCTTCTACTGGAAAAGCATGTGATCTGCCAGCATAGATTCCACAAGGGTCCTGTGGAAGTACTGCTACTAGGGTGGTAGTGAAAAGTAGGTTTTCAGAAGATACTTGTGTTGTAGAAATCCTAGTTTCCCATGCTTTCTCTTTTTTTATAGGTCCAGCATGTCTGGCTTGCACCTAGTAAAACAAGGTCGAGACAGAAAGAAAATAGACTCACAGCGAGATTTCACTGTTGCTTCTCCAGCAGAATTTGTTACTCGTTTTGGGGGAAATAAAGTGATTGAGAAGGTAAATTACAACTTGCCAATTATTCTGTCAAAGGTATATGAGATTAAATGCCTGTATTTGTTCACAATATTTAGATTTTTTTTAGGGACTTTACATTTTTATATAAGGCTGTCCTTTTTTGCCTCCCTAGCATGCTACTAATTTCATATTTTCCAAAATATTTTTTTTCTGCTAATAATTTAGACCTAGCTGATAAAGAGTTGAAACTCTGCTATTTTTATTCTGAGAGACCTAGTGGCCTTAAAGGTAGATTACTGCATTGACCTGACAGGGAGAGTATGATAAGTTTATTACCTTGTCTGGTGCTGGTGGGAAGGTAAATGTGATAGCATTGCATTTAGAGTTACACAGAGGAGAGAGCTTCAACAGAGAAATCTTTAACAGTGTGGTATATTTATGACTCACTGGCTTCTACCAGATATGTGAGATGTTTACAAGAAATATACCACATGAAATACCAGGAGAAATTTCATGTAGTTTGAAACACCTAGGAGGCAGATATAGTAGGATCAAGGGCTTGAGGCTACCTTGGCTTACATAATAAGATCCTGTCTTAGAAAAAAATAAATTTTGAGTAATTCTGTATTATTGTTATAAAAAAAAACATTGAATTCAGAGCTGGGAGGATGTCTTTGTTGAAGTAGTATATAGTGATTAAAAGATTAAAGGATAAGGACCAGTATTCCCACTCCTAAAATTATTGCTTCATCAGTAGCTATATTAGTGTCTAATGAAGGTAAGTTATCTGTCTCTTAACCTATGTTCTTTTCAGGGGCATAACTACAAGATACAGGTAAGAAGATGGAAGGTTTATTTTTAGAAATGTCTCAGGATCATTTGATTCTTCTGATTTCCTGTGACCATACTTCTGAGCAGTCTCAACTCTAACCTACTAGGGTTCAGCATTTTTAAAACAATTGTGAAGGTTTTTGTATATGTTCAGGGCTCTGTGTCTTATAACAATAGAGAATAGTGCACAATACCACACAGTTTAACCTTCCCCGTTCTTTACTGGTTAGACATCATCCTGAAGTTTATTCTCTTCTGTTCCTTAGTAATAGATATGGTAGAATAATTTACAAACAGATATGAATAATCATGATTTTTTTTTAATTTTCAGGAAATAAAGTCAGAAAGGAATTAATTCTAGCTAGCACATGTTGATATATTAACTTAGTAATATTTAAAGATATTCCTTGATGGTGTAGGAGCTGGTTTCTAGCAACTTGGACGAACAAAAATTCCTGCTTTAAATTCTAACTTTTTCAGAGAAAGGGAGATCTGTAAAATTAATTTACCTCTTTTCTTCCATCATTGCCTTTTTTGCTGCCCTTTTCTTCATCTTCCATATTCCTTTCTCTAGGTTCTTATTGCCAACAATGGTATTGCAGCAGTGAAATGTATGCGATCTATCCGTCGGTGGTCTTATGAAATGTTTCGAAATGAGCGTGCAATCCGATTTGTTGTCATGGTTACACCTGAAGACCTTAAAGCCAATGCAGGCGAGTTATTAACTTTATAAAAATGTCATACTTAAATCTAAAACATCAAGCAGACCAGCTTTTGAGAATGAGAATGTTAGTCCGGGAAGATTCCCAGTGAAATCCTATACAAAGAATTTTTCTTAAAAAGTCCCAATAGGGGCTGGAGAGATGGCCCAGCGGTTAAGAGCACTGACTGCTCTTGTAGAGGACCCGGGTTCGATTCCCAGCACCCACATGGCGGCATAAACCATCCTTAACTGCAGTTCCAGGAGAATCTGAAGCCCTCTTCTGACCTCCACAGCATTGCACGACATGGGTGCACTCACATACATGCAGGCAATACACTCATACACATAAAATAAAAATAATTTTTTTAAAAAGTCCCAATAATAAAAATAAATAATAAAAATATATAATAGCCATAGAAAAATGACTCTACAGCTGGGTGTGGTGGCGCACGCCTTTTATCCCAGCGCTCCAAAGATCAGCACTCACAGAGATTCAGGCCAGCCTGGTCTACATAGGGAGTCCCCAGCCAGCTGGGGCTAAAAGGAGACCATGTCTCAGGAAAAAAAAAAAAAAAAAAACAAACCCAAACAATAGCAACAGCAAAAATGAGTGGGCTATAGTTAGCTACCACACAGATTCCTGTGATCTAAGGTAAGTAGGTAGAAGTATTGATTTGGGCTTTTAGGTATATGACTTTTCTAGTTTTAAGTTTGTTTTGTTTTGTTTTGTTTTTTGATCTTTTTGAGACAGGGTCTCCCTGTAGTCCCAGTTGGCCTGGAATTCTCTATGCAGACTCACAGAGATCCACCTGCCTCTGCCTCCCAAGTGCTGGGATTAAAGGCATGCAATTACATTTTTCTTATGAGTTATATTGAATTATAGAGCATTCTGGAGTAAGGATTTTTTTCTTTTTTCCTTTTCCTACTGAGGAAGGGAGAGACATATTGGGACCCAAATGGGTTTTTGCTAAGCAAGTGTTCCATATTCAGATGGTTTTCTGAGAGTTGGAGATAAGGAATGTTGGAAAACTGTGAGGTATTGCTGTGGCTGCTCTTCTGCATACTGTTATCATTAAAGTGTTATCTCTTAGGGTGTGGTAGTACATGCCTTTAATATCAGCAGAGGCCGGTGAATCTTCTCTGAGTTCATGTGATCTACATGAGTTCTAGCTAAGGTTACATAGTAAGATCCTGCCTCAAGGAGAAAAAGAAAATTAATATGTATCTATTAATACATATACATATATTAATATGTATCTAAGCAAACAAATACATCTTATCTCTTAAGGTGGAAGGCCCATAGATATGATTTAAAAAAAAAGCTTCTTTTAAACCTGTTTTGGTCTGCATATGTTGTCTACATATTTAGACAGTGATATCAAGACTATTCCTAAGGTATAGAGGTTATTATATTATTTTACTTAGAAACAGAGAGGTCATTAACTTTCTGGAAAGTAAATGTTAGCTTGTGAAATCACTTAGACACACCCTTTAATATCTCTGAACTATAATATTTGTACCTGTAAAAGAAAGTTCATACCATCTGTTTTCATTGAAGAGCTATAAATATAAGATCTTCTGCAATAAATGTAAACTACTTTACCGGATTTCATTTCCCCCTCCATTTGTACCTGGTATGTCTGTTATTCATTAATTCATTCACCTCATGAACATGGAGGCTCAGAGGAATAAAATGCGATCTTGCACTGGGGGTGGTGGCACACACACCTGTAGTCCCAGCACAGTAGCAGAGGCAGACAGATCTCTGATATCAAGACCAGCCTGGTCTACATAACAAGTTCCAAGTTAACTGGGTCTATATAATGAGACTCTGTCTCATTGTGGTACATTACCTTTAATCTTGGGAGGCAGGTCTCTCGAAGTTCCAGCAAAGTCAAGCTACATAGTGAGAACCCTGTCTCAGGAACAAAGTTTAAAAAAATAATAAAATAAATGAAACCTATAAAAGTAGAGTTTAGTGAACCTTTCTGATCTATTAGTCACTATCAACTCTTACCAGCTCAAGGTCATTCTAGTGTCTAGTTTCTGTATAGATGACTGTACTCTCACTCCTGTCCATTCTTCAATTATTTTTTGAGGCAAATATTAGGTATATTGTGAGTCTGTCAGTATTTCAGTACATATCTTAAGATAAAGATTGATTTATTTATTTGTATGTGTACCATGTGAGTGTATGTATACCGCATGTATGCAGGAGCATGGGGAGGCCAGAAGGGAGTGTTCTATTTCCTGGAACTGGAGTTACAGATGGTTTTGAGCCACCATGTGGATGCTAAGAACCGAACCTGGGTCCTTTGTATGAGCAGCAAGCACTCTTAACTGTTGAATCATTTCTTCCGTTCCCCATCCCCCTTTTTTTTTTATTCCTAGCACCCATATGGTGGCTAACAACCATTGGTAATTCCAGTTCTGGGGAATCCAATGCCCTCTTCTGACCTCCTGGGTTACAGGTACACTTATATACATTCAGGCTATACACTTATACACATAAAAGAAAAATAAATAAGATTGTTTTAAAAAGTTGGGTATAGTGGTGCTAGTCTTTAATTCTAGCACTCATGCGGCAGAAGCGGGCAGATCTCTGAGTCAAGGCCAGCCTGGTCTACATAGTGAGTTCCAGGCTATCCAGGGTTGCATAGTAAGACCCTCTTTCAAAAAACAAAACCCACAACAAATTAGATGAATGATTCTGTTAGTAATTTTAAAGATCTGTTTGAGGAAGAACAGGAATACTGTATGATGAGCCAAGGTGAGAAAATAAATGGTTGACTTAGGGAGAAGGAGATTAAAATAGTGAGATTTGGGCCAACAGGGTGGCTCAGCCCAGCCTGACAACCTGAATTCAAGTTCTAGAACCCATAAGCTGGAAAGAAAGAACCTACTACTGCAAGTTGTCCTCTGGTCCCCATATGCATGCTTTGGCCCACATGCACACACACACACACACACACACACACACACACACACAAAATACTAAGTAAACTTTAATGTAATTGAATAACATAGCAAGATTTGATAATTAAGGAAGTAGTTAATGTTGACTGTTGTGCTTCTAATTTGGTTGACTAGGTGAGTAGTAGCATCATCAACTGAAGTGATAATACAGCAAAGAAGAGCAGGCTTGTCAGGAGAGATGGAATGAGTTTGGAGTATTTACAATATGTACTAATTCTGTGAATCCTATAAAAGTTTGGTTCTGTCCTAGAACTTAGAAGTAATGAGAGCTAAGCCAGGCATAGTGGTGCACACCTTTGATCCCAGAACTCCTGAGGCAGAGCAGGTGGATCTGTTGTAAGTTTAAGGCCAGCCTGATCTACAGAGTGAGTTTCAGGTCAGGGAGGCTCTGTCTTAAAAAGACCAAAAAAATTAAAAGATTTAAAAAAATAAAATGTGGGCATTATTGGCACATATGCTGTATAGTTAACACTGCCCTGCAAAAGAACAGATCGAACAGATAGAAATTGAAGAGGTCTAAGTGGAAGACTATAAAGGATTAACCGAAGAAGGTAAGTCCACAAACACAGTGGAGAAATGATTAAAGAACCTGGCATTCATGAAGCCCTGGCTTTGATGCTCAGTACTGCTGGGATTACAGGGGTGCACCACATCTGGCACTCTTGTTAAAATGAAAGAAGTTTAGGAATGTTTATAACCAGAGAGGAAGGAGTCAATGAGGTAGGAGGATTTTAAATATAGGAGAGACCTAAAGTACATTAGGGACCTAGAAGAGACAGGAGGAGAAGTCAGATGCAAGGACAGACAAAAATACACATATCTTTTAACCAAAAGAATCCTACTTTGTTATTTGTCCTGAGGGGGAAAATCAGTAATGTCTCAGAATAAGTACTGAGAAGGTGAAGGGCCTGAGTTGTTGACTGGTTATTGTTCAAAGGCTATTTTTAATTCCTTGTCACATGGACATCCTAAAATGACTGCCTGCTTCCTATGATGGGTCCTATTCTTACATAATATTTATTATGGAAGTAACACCTCACCGTCTCTGCTAGTTGCTCTTGCCTAGAAAGAAACTATAGATTCTGCCTATACCCATGGGGAGAGATTCACAGTATGTTGATAAATAGACTAACAATTTATGGTTACTTAAGGTTACAGAAGTACTAAAGCATGAGATGATTATTTCTGAAATGGGACAATGGGTGATTTTACCTTGTTTAAAATTTTGAGACCATGAGCCAGGCGTGGTGGTGCACACTTGTAGTCCCAGCATTTGGGAGGCAGAGGCAGGCAGATCTCTGTGAGTTCCAGGCCAGCTGGGGCTACAGGAAAGAAAGACTGTTTCAAAAAGACCAAAAAAAGAAAGAAAGAAAGAAAGAAAGAAAGAAAGAAAGAAAGAAAG
>NW_008329126.1:1129219-1144068 GCF_000622305.1 Nannospalax galili | reverse complement strand
CATACACATATACACAAAAGCACTCATTTTCAATCCAAATGTTATTTTTTTAATTTTTTAGAAGAAGCATTCATTACAGCTTTAACATACTCAATAACAATTTCCAGAGCAAAGATACATCTCTTTTAAAAGTGGCTATAAAATTTTTAGGTTCACTGTTGAATTAATATGGTTATACAATGTTGAACTCAGTATAAACCCTGTAAGGCATAAAATTGAATGAGTTTCTAACCTTTATAAAGGACCTCCATTTCATTTAAAAATACACTGTTTCTTTCAGAAAGACTCATTGTTTAATATTTATTTATTATTTTATGTGTATGAGTATATTGCCTACATGTATGTAAGTGCACCCATGTTGTGCAATGCCGTGGAAGTCAGAAGAGGGCTTCGGATTCCCCTGGAACTGGAGTTAAGAACAGTTCATAGCTGCCATGTGGGTGCTGGGAATCGAACCTGGATCCTCTGCAAGAGCAGTCAGTGCTCTTAACTGCTGAGCCATCTCTCCAGCCCCCTGAATTGGTATTCTTAAAAGTATTATTATATCCTGTTGTATTAACTGTTTTTTTTTTAATTATCATGATTTTTCTCCTACAGAAAACAAAAAAAAAAACAACATAATTTTGAACTATTTGATGGGTTCTGTATCTTTTAGTGTAATATTGTTTTTAGTGGAATTTTAAAAAAGGAATTAAAGTCTTAATTTACAAGATGTAAGAAATGTTAATAAATATGGTAAAGATGAACTGGCCTAATGACTCTAAGCCCCAATTTCTTATAAACTGAGATGCTAATTATAATCACATATAGGATTGCTGAGGGCATTAAATGAGATGATTTGTGTGTGCGTGTATGTGTGTGTGTGTGTGTGTGTGTGTTGCTTAGTATAGTCCCTGCACATGATTGCTTCAGTTTTTTGCAGTTTTTTGTTGGAGAAGAGGAAAAGGGAAACATATGGGAACAAATCCACAAGAGGAATAGTGAACAAAAAGAATGTAAAGGGGGAAAGTGATTATCTTTCTAAAAATTTTCTGAACTATCATTTACTCCCAGTATTCCAGATAAACTTTTTTTCACGTGCTAATCAGATTCCTGTAATTAACCATTTTTGCTGAGTCAATCTGCAAATCCCTTAGGCTATAATCTTTTCCCATCCTGTCCCAGCCCTACACCTGGAAAAGAACTTTCTTGTGGCACCATGCATGTAACTTTTTCTCAAATACAGTAGTTGTTCATAGCCAATAAATGATAGATTGATCAACCTATGCAATGTCATGATGACTCTTTAAAGTGCAATGTTTGAGAAGAGCTGGTTTAGGAGATTCCTAAATATGTTATTTAAATTCACAGTCTCCAATTAAATGATCTGGAAATTATCCCACTAATGCCGTTTGTGCTGTGGTTGCTTATGATAGTCCCTGTCCTTAGCATAGTTTTACTGTATCATATTTCAGAAGATAAATTATATATGTATTAATTTACTTGTGTTTTCAGAATACATTAAGATGGCAGATCACTATGTTCCAGTGCCTGGAGGACCAAACAACAACAATTATGCAAATGTGGAATTAATTCTTGATATTGCTAAAAGGATCCCTGTACAAGTAAGAGTCCTTTAAGAGCAAAGTCAGCCATTTTACAGTTAGTTGCAAGGGTAAATATCCAAAGAACTTTCATGTAAAGTTTCTTTTTTGAAAATTCTTAAATGCCTTTATATGAAATAAAAACAGACAAGGAAAGGAAAAGTGGAAAGTAACAGTTAAAAGTAAACATAATACATACAAAAGGTTTAGAAAGGTCTTTCAGAGATTATTTTTCTACTCTGTGCACCTCACCTGTGAGCTAGCCCAAGTAGGTAAAAGCTGTTTCCTGTGGAATATCTTAATGTAGAATGTGATAGTGTTTTAGAATTAGATTGTTTCTTCTTTTCACATTGTCTTAGGAAGTTAACAATAAAATCTTAAAGCCCAATGAAGGGAACAAAAAACAGCAACAAAACAACTCTAGACTCATGTGACAGTATTACCACTAGGTACGAAGGCAAGTAGGGTGACCAAAATAATTATGTGAAAGAGGGTCAGAATTTCTGTAAAAATCTCAAGAGAACCTAGCTGAAAGATTGTAAATTGAGTTTCCTAAAAAGTAACAAGGCTAGCTGAATCTTACCCATTTCAGCTCAGTTTTACCCTCTTGAGAATTTTGCCACAATGGACTGCTCAGTGTTGCTCTGTGGAAAGTTTGCCAGCAATTAAGCACAGAAGTTGAATTAACCATTGGGCTGCTGTAGAACTGTTTGACTGCTTGTAGTAGAGCCAGCCTGGGTAGAATAAGGCAGTTTGTGGTGTCCTTGATATGAATTTTAAGAATGAATCATTGTCTTCTGTTGTAGGCAGTATGGGCTGGTTGGGGTCATGCTTCTGAAAACCCCAAGCTTCCAGAGCTACTCTTAAAAAATGGCATCGCCTTCATGGGTAAGCCTTTTGGATCATGCACTATTCAGTATTTCTTTTGTCAATTTTTTCCATATTCTACTCTATAGTTTTACTTCTTTTGTTTTTAAATCAGTAAACAGCTCTTACCGTAGCCCTCTTCGTTTCTTTAAACCCCTGTTATTTCTTAGTCTGTGCTATTTCACTTCCTCTTGAGTGTGTTTTCTATCCCTGGGTCCTTTTACCTGAGCTTTGAAAAAGACTGATCCTTGAAACACTGACTTTTAACATTAACTTTAAGAAAATGTGTAGAGGAAGGACCTGTTATTAGATAGTAAAGGTAACTGAATACTTAGGGTACCCTGGAATGTGCCCTTAAATATGAATCAGCACCTTTGCATTTAAATGTATCATTTATATTCTGTAGGTGAGAGCTATTTCTTCTGACATTCCTGCTTTCATTGTGGCAGAAAGAAAAATGGAGGTTGTATGGCGCCAGTTGTTTCTGTGTGTCACAGAACTTCCACAATACTGATTTTGCTTTATGAACGTTATTAAGGGAAAAAACAAAAATCTCTCCTTTAGGTTCCCCTAAGATCAAGTAGGGTATAATCTTTTAAGATTGTAAACCTCAAATTTTTAATGTAATTATTTTAGGATATCAACTTACAGAAATTACTTCATTAGTTGGTAAAGGTGGACCATGAGTCATAAAATTAGATTTTTCAGGAATTTAACAATAGTATTTCTATATATTGAGTTTTCCCTGTGTGTAAAAAACTTACTACGTTGGATTCTATAAAGATACACAGATGAATCATAACACAGTAGCCACCATGGTCAAGTTTATTATCTCCATGATATGTCATGAATGAGACAAGACAAATACAAAAATAATTGTAAGACCAGGGGGTGGAGAGATGACTCAGGGGTTAAGCGCACTGGCTGCTCTTCCAGAGGACCTGAGTTTGGTTCCCAGCAGCCACATGGCGGCTAACAATCATCCTTAACTCCAGTTCCAGGGACCTGACAGCTGCCCTCTTCTGACTTCCGCGGACAGGGCATACACATAGTGCTCTCACATGCAAGCAAAACACTCATATATATATAAAATAAAAAGTTAGTTTTTAAAATTAAAAAATTATAAGGCCAGATATATATACCAGAAATGAGGCAAAAATGTTACTGTTAAAGTTCTTTCCTTGCTTTGTTTTGTTTTCAGGCCCTCCAAGCCAGGCTATGTGGGCTTTAGGGGATAAGATTGCATCTTCTATAGTGGCTCAAACTGCAGGTATCCCAACTCTTCCCTGGAGTGGCAGTGGTAAGAAATTATTTCTTGTTGGTATTTTTTTTGTATGTTCATTTGGTATGCGTGTGTATATGCATGTTCATATGTGGGGGCATATGTCAAAGTCTGGGTACACATGCACATGTGTGAAGGTCCATGTGGAGGCCCAAAGTTGACATTAGGTGTCTTCATTGATTGCTCTGTTGAGGCAGGGTCTGTAACTGAACCTGGAGCTTGTCGATTTGGCTAGTCTAGTCTGCTAGCCTGCCTCATTTTCTCTTTTGCCTCTGCCCTCTGATTGCTGGCATTGCAGGTAGCAGCCCCTATCCGGCATGTGCATGGGCTCTAGAGATCTAAGCTCTGGACCTCACACTTTCGTGGCACTCTTTTTCACTGAGCCATCTCCCCACCTCTTGTTTGTATCCTTTGGGGGAGGGAAAGTCTTTTTGAGACAGGGTCTCCCTGTAACCCCAGCTAGCTTGGAACTCTGTATATAGACCAGTCTGACCTCAATCTCACAGAGATCCACCTCCTTCTGCCTCCGAAGTGCTGAGATTAAAGGCATGCATCATCCCCCATCCCCAACTCTTGTTTGTATCATAAAGTGGATAAGTGAAGACGTATTTGAGGTATTTGAGACTATGGCATGGGCTTAAGTTCATTTAAACTGTATTCAGATATTTGGTACAAAAACTGATAACTCTTGACTTAATATATTTGTGATTTTTTTTTTTTCTTTTAAATCATAGGAATGAAAGTTTAGTACTAGGTGCTAATAATAACTAAACTGTGATCTGGAATGACATAGGGACTTGATTTGGAGAAACCCTGGGAAAATATATTTGAAGGAGATCAGATCTTCTCAGGGTAGACTGGAATCATCCTCAGGCAGGCTTGCTAGGTGAATGAAACTTCTGGAGTGCCTGGGAAGTAGCCTGGATCACTAGGAAGAACCTCAGCCCAATTCCTCAAATGTTAGCCTGACAGTGTTTTTTTGATGTCAGCCCGCAATCTATGAATATAGAAAATGAGATTAATAGTCACCCTTTGTCCCAGGCATGTAGAGGGCTACAAAATTTGGGAAATAATTTATTCTTGACAAATCCCTTAAAAAATATCATGTGAATTATTATAGCTAATAATAAAATGAGCTTTCCGTTTAATACTTTACATGCTTAACACACTGGGAGCAGACACACTAAAACCTTTAAAAATGGGAATGGTTATTTTCTTGAAGCTGAACAGATTTGAACCCTTGTTACTCTGGCTCTCCAGGGGGAGTGCCATATCCTCTCCAGACCTGCTAGGTCAAATAGTTTAAAAGGTTGAATTTGTTCTTGTTTAAATGGAGAGACTATAGTGTCCCCTTGGGGCTGAGTACAGGGACATTCAGGGAGCATGGAATCATGACTCCACTGAGGCCAATAAAGCTGCCATTGCCATTTCCAAAGGCTCATAAAGACTGAATTATTTCTCAGACTTCTGGCCCCAGAGCAGGCCCCAAAACACAAATTGAAGGTATTTTGCTTGCTGTGTTGCTTTGAGAAATATGCCATGCTTCTTTCTCTCTTCCCTCCCTCCCTCCTTCCCTTTCCCCTCCCCCTTTTCCTTCCTTCCCTTCCTCCTTATATGTCTTCTGTCCTTGCATTTTTGTAACTAGGTCTCTGCTCACTCTCCTAACTTTTTCTAGCATAAGAACCCAAAATGCTAGGCTATGCTTTAGCTAAATTCTATTATCTCCAAGGACTGATTAAGGTTTTATGCTAGCCTTCTTTTCTTCCCATCTTTTGTCAATATTTGATAAATATCATAGCCTTTTAAAGAAGGTGTCATAAAGCCAGGAGTGGTAAGACATGCCTGTAATTCCAGGACTCAAGAAACAGGCAGGAAGATTGCAAGTTCAAGACCACGTCTCTGCTGCATATGGAGTATGAGTCTAGAGAGGACTACATATTCTTTTTGAGACCATGCAGAAAATTGGAATGGACTTTCATAGTTGATCTTCAAGTCACTATTGTTTATTGCAGGTCTTCGTGTGGATTGGCAAGAAAATGATTTTTCGAAACGTATCTTAAATGTTCCACAGGAACTATATGAGAAAGGTTATGTGAAGGATGTGGATGATGGACTGAAGGTAGGCTTCTAACTCCAGGAATGATGCCTTTCAGCTGTCCAATTCTAGTTTACATATGGGGATTTGAGGCCTGATTTATGACATACCTGCACTAGCATAAGAGTTGTAAGACCAGGACAAATATTTATAGCGTGAGAAAGTGACTGTAAACTTAAAACAATTTAGTTTTGAAGCACACTGGTCACCTGGATAGAACATTTCTTAGGTGATTAAATCTGGGTTTTAAGAAGATACTGATTCTTCCCCTCTCTACCACCTATTAGTGTGTGAGAGAGGGCCAACAGGCTCCATACCTTCCCTGTGAATTCAGAACCAAGAAGCTAGGCAGATAGGTGTCAGAATGTCAGCATTATTATTATAGAGATGTTTGTAAAGCCAGGCATGGTGGCACATGTCTTTAATCCTGGTGGCACTCAGGAAGCAGAGGCAGGCTGATCTCTGTTCAGTTCCAGGCCAGCCTGGTCTACATAATGAGTTCTAGGCCAGCTGGGACTACAGGGAGACCCTGTCTCAAAAAGACTTACTTACTTACTTACTTACATTTATTTATTTATTTATTTATTTATTTATTTATTTATTTATTTAATTTATGACTTTGTGTATAGCAGCGATGACATTCACAAGATAAATAGAGAATTAACTAGGCTCACTCCCTCACTCTGGTTACTGGCCGTGTTAAATAACCAGTCTTCCCTCCATAGAGACAGCTTTTATCATTCAAAGATAGCAGAGAGCATATATTCTGTGTTGTGGGCTGGTCTCAAAGAGGAAGAGGTTGAACAGTACATGGCCAGTTTTCTTTCCAAATTGGTCAGTCAAATAATTTATGCTTTTCCCTTTGAGGGAGTGAGCCAAGAGTGGTTGATGGCATTTACTATAATTATTATCCATCTCTGTAGAAATGTGAGTCTAGAGAAAAGGCTTTTCCCATCATCACCCTTTCTTTCCTTATAGTTTCTTCCAGTTTGTTCCTCTTTCATTTGTTAACTAATTGGAAGTGTCAGTTATGCCTCTAAGTGGAGGATAGAAGAGGTATTGATAGAAAAATACTTTCAGTTTGACTTGTATGCTGCAAATTCATGAGGAATGCTGAACACTTAATTTTGCTCTATTGTTTTTTCTAAGATTTATTTCTATTTTTTTATTTATGTGTAACTGTGCATGTCTGTGTGTGGGTACCTGCATGTAGGTACCTGCAGATGCCAGAAGAGGGTGTTGGATTCCCCTGGAGCTGAAATTACAGGTGGTTGTGAGCCATCTGTCATGGGACCTGAACTCAGGTTCTTTAGAAGAGCAGCTAGTGCTCCTAACTGCTGAACCATCTCTCTAGCCCTGCTCTGTTGTTTATAGTTCAAGTTAACTGTTGTATAATTTTAAGAAAATTGATATTCCTAGTACAATTACAAATGTTTTATTCTATTTGCTGTAATTTGTAGAATAGTGGAAGCCCTTTACAAAGGGCTTTGTAAAGGACTAGCTATTTCACTTACCAATAAAAATCATGTTTTTTTCTGTTTATAATTGCAAACAGAATTTTCTGGTAAATTTAGAAATCTAGAGGCGGTTATAAAACTACCTATAAAACCACTATCAAGAAGTAGTCTCAGGGCTGGAGAGATGGCTCAGTGGGTAAGAACACTGGTTATTCTTGCAGAAGACCTGGGTTCCAATCCCAGCACCCACATGGCAGCTAACAACTGTCCGTAGCTCCAGTCCCAAGGGATCCGACAGCCTCTTCTGACCTCCGCAGGCATTGCACAACACAGGTGCATTTACTTAGATGCAGGCAATACATGCATACACATAAAATAAAAATAATAAATAAATTTTTTAAAAACAGAAGTAGTCTCTGTTAATATAGTCATTTATTTTTCTTCCCAGCCTCATTTTGTTTTGTTGAGACAGGGTCTCCCTCTGTAGCTGAGGCTGTTCTTAAACTCATTCTAGAGACTTAAGTTGGCCTCAAACTTACAATATTCCTTCTGCCTCAGCCTTCCCAGTTCTGGGATTACAGGCATGTCCCAACTCATATATTTTTTATTTTTAAAAAATTACTACATTTTGCCAGGCATGGTGGTGCATGCCTGTAGTCCCAGCACTTGGGAGGCAGAGGCAGGTGGATCTCTGTGAATTCAAGGCAAGCCTAGTCTACATAGTGAGTTCCAGGCCAACTGGGGTATAGGGAGACCCTGTTTCAAAAAGACAAGAAAAAAAATTGCTACAGTTAAAAAAATTTTTTTTTTTTTTTTTTAGTGTGTGTGTGTGTGTGTGTGTGTGTGTGTGTGTGTGTGTGCCATGTATGTTTAAAAACCCTTAAAGGCCAGAAGAAAGTATTGGATCCCCTGGAGCTAGAATTACAGGTGATTGTGAGCTGCCCAGTGTGGGTGTTGGGAGTTGTACTTGGGACCTATGTAAGAGCAGCAAGTGCTCTTAACTGCTGAGCTATTGCACCAGCCTCTAATGACTATATTTTCCTTTCTTAAGATTTTATTTTATTTTTTTGTGTTATGAGTGTTTTGCCTGCATGTGCATGTGTACAGCATCTACATGCATTGCCCAAGGAGGCCAGAAGAGGACTTCAGGGTTGTGAGACACCATGTGGAAACTGAATCTGGGTCCTCTACAATAGTGGCAAGTGTTCTTAACCACTGAGCCATCTCTCCAGCCCCATGACTGTATTCATAAATGGAAAAAATCCTGTTTTCTCTTTCTCTATTAATACCACTCTTCTCCATTTTTCTATTTCTTCTTGAAGGCAGCAGAGGAAGTTGGATATCCAGTAATGATCAAGGCCTCAGAAGGAGGAGGAGGGAAGGGAATCAGAAAAGTTAACAATGCAGATGACTTCCCTAACCTCTTTAGACAGGTAGAGTACAAGTTGGTTTTGCTTTTTTGAACTAACGTGTATATCAGAGATAAGTGATTAAATTTACACTGTAATGTACACATCCAGAAAATGTTCAGTTTTAATTTTATGTGTATCTAAGCTTTGTCTCTAGCCGCAAGGCTTCTTAATGGGGGTGGAAAGGAGTTAATGAAATATAATTCAATGTAAGTTTTATTCAATTATATAATTCAAGCACTAGAGTTTTTCTTACATGGTACACATGACTTATAGTATCTCTTGATGGCGAAAACAGGCAATTATTTTTCTTTTTTTAATCTTTGTGTTGCTGCTGTTCTGCTGACATTGTAGATAGATAAGGATGTGATATGATGGGTTGATACTAATCTGGTTGCTCTTAGGTTAACCAGATCCTAAGCTCTCTGATAGACCTTCCTCACTTGATTTGAAGTTGACTGCAGTCCCTTTGGTTTCCACCATGTCCACTCTGCTCTGTTGGCCCATTACTCTTTACCCTTTTGCCTTTGCCATATAGCCATCACACCCTGGCACAGAAACTTCATGGCAGGCCCTCAGTATGGGCAGACTGAGTAGTTCAGAGAGCTTATCCTATTGTCTTTCTGTGCCTTACTCTTTGCTTGATGTGGCTATAACATAGGTTAGTTGTAAAAGGAAGACAAGTTTTTATAATTAATTTTTCTCTGTCCAAAGTGTTATTTTCAGATGCTTGATTCATTTCTTTTTTTCTTCTACCAATACTCAGGAAGTGATAGGTCAGAAAAAAATAAAATTAGGAAGAAAAGTAGGACACAGGTTTTACCTTGTCACTGTGCTACCACCCCAGTTTTTGAAAAAGTATTTTTTATTCTTTGAGAATTTCATACAATGTATTTTGATCATATTCATCCCCAGCTCCTACACTTAAAACTACTCAGATCTACCCCTACTCTCTACACTCTCCCAGCTTCATGTCCTCTCTTTTTTTTTTTAAATATAATAACCCACCAATTCCAGGTTGTGCCATTAATATACTAGTGGGTATGAGGCCATCCACTGGATCATAGTTAATTTACTAGGAGCTGCATCCTTAAAAAAAACTAAATTTCATTCTGCCAGAAGCCATAAACTGTCCATAGCTCTTCAGATAGAGGTGTGGGCCTATGAACCCCTTCCCACTTCATGCTAGAATGTTGATTGGCTTGCTGTTGTGCAGGTCTTGTATAGGCAACCTCAGCTGTTCAAGAGTACAGCAGTCCTGTCATATTCAGGCGATATTCTTTGCTCCATTCTTCCTCAGCCTTTGGTTCTAGTCCTGACTAGTCCTGATTAGTCCTGAATCTTTCAATCCCCTCTTCCATGGTGGTCCCTGAACCTTGGGAAGAGGGAAGAATTTGTTTTTATATGGAGGTCCTTAATTTCTTATAATGATTAACTGAGTAACTCAAAACAATCTTCCCATTGGAAAAAAACTAAAAATGCTGGGTCAGGGGCATAGGGATGAGGCTCGGTTGATAAAATGCTTGCATAGCATGCAGGACACCCTGGATTTGATTCTAAGCACTGTATAAACCATGCATGGTGGTGCATGCCTATAATTCCAACACTCATGAGGTATAGGCAGGAGGATCAGACAAAAATAGGCCATATTCAGGGTGGTATGGCCATAGACACCAGGGGGATCAAAAGTTAAAGTTATCCTTGACTTAACTACATATTGAGGAGAAGGGAAGAAGAAAGGTTGGGTCAGATTATTTTTAAAAGCCTTTTTAAAAAGATTGGAAACCTTTCAAAACAGTAAAGAATTAGAAGAGAAACACAGACATGATCCTAGGACTTGAAGCCCTGTTTTTTATTGAGATGCCTTCTAATTCAAGAAAAAGTAACTGGCTGGGCATCATAGCTCACACATCTGATAGCGGCACTCAGGAGGCTGAAGCAGGAAGATCTGAAGTCCAAGAGCAGTGTGGACTACATAGGAAGACCTTACCTAAAAAAAACAGGAAGAAGAAAAAACTAAAAACTAAAACCGAAAACTGTTTTCATCAGTTTTATAAGACTAAGAAGATGACAAAATTTAGACTTTAGGGCTTGTTGAGCAGTGAGCAGGGATGCTATGGGAATCCTGGGGAAACTTACATTTTAGATTGGGATCCTAAAGGGCCCTATCACTGGAGAAAGAATGAACTAGAAATAGACCAGCCCTCACAGAAACCAAATCTCAGATTTAAAGTTCTCAGCTTGATTCAGTTATTACATTTGAGTGCTAATGCCCCTAATCATCTGCATGAGTGAAGCAAATGGCCCAAATAGCCATCCTTTCCAGAGTAAGATCACATCTAGAGCTTCAGACTTTTTCATGTGGCGTATTAAACACCTAGTTAAAAGTTAGCAGATATAAACTGCATGATTTAAAAATCAAAAACAAAAGGCAATAGAAACAGACCCACAGATAATTTAGATAATAGAATTGTCAAACAAGGGCTTCAGAGAAACTGCTTAATACATTTAATGAAATCAATGGCACAACTGAAAATTTTGGCAAAGAATTGGAAGGCATAAAAACGAAACCATCTAAGACTAAAAATGAAATAGCTAAAATTAAGAGATCATTATAGGACTGAACTTAATAGCATATTAGATAAAATTTAGGAATTATTCATTGGAAAACAAAAGAAAATTCAGACTCAAGCATGAAGAGAGACAAAAAACAAAACAAAACAAAACAAAACAAGAAAATATAGAAAAGGGCACTACATTATTTGCAAAGATGGACCATGAACATGCCTGTCTCTTTATACTTCTCACTATGCAGTGTAAGATTGCTTCTCTTGCCATCCACAAGAAGAATCCTCTTTTCTGCCCTTTGAATTTCAGCTGGCCTTTTGACTTATTTGATCTATAGAGTGTTAACAGAAATGGTATACAAATTCTGAAGCTTAAACTTCAAGTAGTTTTATATTTTCTACCTTGTCCTCTTGGAAGGAGCCCTCAAACTACTACGTGAAGAACCAGTTTTAGAATACTGGAGAGAGTCCCTATGAAGCAGAGAGGAGCCCTTCCAGCTGAGGCCTCTGAGTCCTACTAACTGACTGAGGACCATATTTGAACATGAAAGTGAGACTGTGTTAGACTATCCAACCCTACTTGAGCTGCCAGATGACTGTAGCTGCATGAGTGACAAGATCACAGCAGAGCCTAGCTCACAGTGCTGACCCACAGAATCAGAGCAAGTAAAACAGTTGTTGACACACGTCACCAGTTTGTTTGTTTTTTTGGCGGGGGTGGGGGGTGGTTGTTAGGTTTCAGTGTATAACTGAAGGGCTATAGCTGTAGCTCAGTGGTAGGAAATTTGCCTAGCATACTCTAGGCCCTAGATTCAATCCTCAATACTGAAAAACAAACAAACAAAAAAGGGAAACTATTGTCAACTACTGTCAGTGCATAACTGACAGAGAAACTGATGGTGAAAGATATGATTCTGCTATAATAAAAAATGTGATGTTGCTGTTAGAACTAGCTCATAGATAAAACATGATGGATGAGAAGGATATTAGAGAAGGTTGTAGGAATGGTGAATAAACTGTTAGTGGAGGCTGGAAAAGTAGGTAATTGTTAGAATCTGGAAAAAAGAAAACTGTGTTCTGTAATGGTGGGATAAATGGCAAAAAGTATTATCTGAAGTAACTTGAAACATAATGTAATTCATGAAGTCATGAATCCAGCTAAGAATCAAAACAAAATATTGAAGTATCTTTTAAGTGCTTCTAGTTGTTTATGCTAAATAATTATAAAATAATTATAAAAGATAGACAAGGGGTTAGTAATGTAGATCAGTTGGTGGAGTGCTTGCTTAGCATGTATGAGACCCTGGGTTTGATCCCCAGTACTATATAAACTGGGCATGGTATCACATGCCTCTAATCAAGTATAGAGGAAGGAGAATCAGAAGTTCAAGGTCATCTTCAGATACAAGCCAGCTAGCCTGGCTATGTGAGATGCTTCCTTAAAAACAAAACAAAACAAAATACAAATGAAGATGTTCTGATTCCAAGCAGAGTTTAAAGGAAATTCGTATAAAGCCCAGAACCTATTGAGCTTGGAAAGATGACTGTTTCTTATTTTCAGTCTTTCCAGCTGCCAAAAGATTTGCAAAGTAAAAAGTCTCAATAAAGATGGAGTCAAAAGTGCTCGTGTCTAAGACCTTAAAAATACTTATGTAGTATAAAAGGTCAGTTGCCTTCTCAGCTAAAAGACATTCTTCTAATACTTTTAAGGCATTGTCCCTCTCATACCCAAATTATAGGAAAAAATGAATTATAGGGCCTGCGGAGGTGGCACAGTGAGTAAAGTGTTTGCTATGCAACCATAAGGACTTAAGTTTGAATCCCAGAACTCAGGTAAAATCAGGCATGGTAGCTTATGTCTATAATTGCAGTGTTCCTATAGTAAGATGGGTAGCAGAGATAGGTGCATCCCTGGAAGATCCCAGGCAAGATAGCCTGGTATACACAGCAGTGAACAATAAAGGAGACCTTGCCTCAAACAAGATAGACAGCAAGGACTGGTATCCAAAACTCTTTCATCTCTATATGCCCTCCATGGCTTGCTTGCATTTGCACTTACATGGACACACACATACACACACATCACACATACATATACACAAAGACTTTTAAAATGAATTATGGATACGTGGTTGAGGTAAACAGTGAACCCCTTATAATCTAAAGGAAATAAACAAAGTCATCAAGAATTTTGTACTGATGATTGCATTAAAAGAACTAAAAGACAAAAATAGTTCAAAATGGAAAGAGACTGAATTACTCAGCTTCTGGTCTCTAATGAAATACCTGAGATAAATCAACTTTAAAGAAGGAAAGATTTATTTTAGCTCACAGTTTCAAAGATCTCATGTTCATCATAGCTTGGCCCAGTAGCTTTTGAGCCTATAATGAGGTAGTTCACCATGGTGGAAGTGTGTGGTTAAAAACAACTGCTTACCTCATAGCAGTCAAGCATCAAAGAGAGAGTGCAAGTGTGACCAAATGCAGTGAGTTTGCATCTTAAGTACTATACCAAACGCAGGCCTCTCTCTCCAGGGTAAATCAATTGCGCCAGCCACACCTTGACTCCCCTAGCGTCATTCACCCTCCCATCTCTCCCCACCAGTCTCTCTTCCTAGCCTTGGTCCTGTCCCATTCCTTGTCTTGGTGCCCCAGACACCTGGGGAACCACCACTGCTTCCTGATCCTTTGCATCCAGAACAACTCAGTTCCTTCTCGTGTCCCCAGGAGCACTGCATCTGGGCCTGGCCTTGCCCTCACCTCCGTCTGCTTCCCTGGGCCTGCATGAGCTGCAGCGTCTTTCCTGGACTCTGGGGCTGACCTTTCCTCTCCCTGATCCTTTGTATCCAGACCAACCCAGCTCTTCAGTGCAGTCCCCAGGAGCCCTTGGGGCAGATTCCCGCCCCCATCTTCCTTTACATCTCTGGGTGGCACAGCCACCAGCTGTCCTAGACCAGTATGTTTCCTGGGCCTGGCTCCCAGGGCAGTCCAACCCCCAAATGCCTGAGGCCAAAATCTTTCCTGGAAGGATCCAGACTTAGGAGAAAGCCTGAGGGCATCTGATCCTCATCTGACTTGGGCCTCTGTGGGAACTCCTGAAGATCAAAGGAGCCTGGCCACTACAATATAAAATCAAGAGAGAACCGGAAGCTTAGAGGAACCAGCTTTTCATGCCGGGAAAAAGTAAACCACAAAGACACATAAAATTCACAAAAAGAAGCAGACCTAAACTTGAAGGCTTGAGTCTCACACAAGATTCAGAAACTACAAAAGAAATTCACCATCAAAGAAAAAATAATAACATGAAAAACCAAAATAACATATTCCCATCAAATTCTAATTGTCCTCTAGAGGAGTACAATGAGAACCCCTTAGAGATAATTCAGGACATGGAACTCAAAAGAACAATTACAAACATGATAAAAGAATTCAGTGAGCCAGGCGTGGTGGTACACGCCTTTAATCCCAGCACTTGGGAGGCAGAGGCAGGCAGATCTTTGTGAGTTCCAGGCCAGCCTGGTTTACAATAGCGAGTTCCAGGACAGCTGGGGCAACAGGGAGACCCTGTCTCAAAAAGACAAAAAAAAAA